>NW_022987584.1:20000-242500 GCF_902827165.1 Trematomus bernacchii | reverse complement strand
GGATCTTAAAATCGGACGGATGTTTGCGGAGGTCGAGGAGAGGGTGAACCGACGAGTGTTTCGACTGAAGGCGGAGCTTCGGAAGAGGGAGGCGGAGCTAGAGAAAGAGAGGCGGGGCCGAGAGAGGCTGAAGAGCCAGAAACAGGAAGTGGAGGAGCGGGCGGCGTACCTGTCCAGACAGGTGAGTGCTGCTGGGGAATTACAGATTACTGGAGCTGAAATTAAAACGTTATTTTTTCATCAATATGCAGATTATTTGATCACTAAACAGTATAAATGTCAAAAAAGGTCCGAAAATGATGTGATAAAAAAATGTAGGAACAGTATGTGATTAATCTCTAAAGGGTATCTGAAAAATATCAGAAAAGTAGAGGAAAAATATTCATTTTAAATATCGGAAAAATATTTAAAAAATCCCACAAAAATATATGAAATATCAGAAAAGTAGGTCAAACATAAATGAAAGAAAATATGTCCAAAATATATAGTGGATGAATTCTCCTGATATATATATAGGTGGAAAATACACAAAATAATATATTAAAAACTATGTGAAAAATATAAGAAAAGTAGTAAAATATATGTGATATATATATATATATATGTAAAGTCCAAAATAAATATTAAAATGTTACTAAAAAGTATGTTTTCAAAAGTGATTGATTTGGACTCTCCAGGTCTGTGCTGCGGTGGAGATGATGGAGCGCCTGAAGAAAGATCTGGAAGGAAAAGACCAAGAGCTGAACGAGCGACAACAGTCAGTACCTGCACACTTTCATTATTACATTTACACTTTGTAAAATAAAATAATACAAATAAATGAAAATAAAATACTTTGCGTTTCTTTATCTTTAAACATGTTAGATTTATTTTTAGCATTTCAACTTTGATCTAAAAATAATGAATACCAAAAATAATCTATCCATCTGTTTATAATGAGCTGAACAGAGAAACAGGACGTGATGCACAGACAGAGGACACGTCATGTTTAATCTGCATCACACACACACACACACACACACACACACACACACACACACACACACACACACACACACACACACACACACACACACACACACACCACACACAACAACACACACACACACAACACACACACACACACACAGGATGCTAAATGTAAGATGACAGTGCGGGCCTGAGGGTGTGTGTGTGTGTGTGTGCGTGTGTGTGGATGTGTGTGTGTGTGTGTGTGTTTGTTTTCAGGGAGATGGTGGACATTGAGTCATTTCTGAGAGAAACTGCAGAGAAAGAGGCCGAAGCAAAATCCAGACTACAGGTGATCAAAGATCTTCTATAGAGAGCTGCAGGAATGAGTCCTCATCCCCTGAAATGAGTCAGCATTATGAGTCCTCATCCCCTGAAATGAGTCAGCATTATGAGTCCTCATCCCCTGAAATTAGTCAGCATTATGAGTCCTAATCCCCTGAAATGAGTCAGCATTATGAGTCCTCATCCCCTGAAATGAGTCAGCATTATGAGTCCTCATCCCCTGAAATGAGTCAGCATTATGAGTCCTAATCCCCTGAAATGAGTCTGCATTATGAGTCCTCATCCCCTGAAATGAGTCGGCATTATGAGTCCTCATCCCCTGAAATGAGTCAGCATTATGAGTCCTCAACCCCTGAAATTAGTCAGCATTATGAGTCCTAATCCCCTGAAATGAGTCAGCATTATGAGTCCTCATCCCCTGAAATTAGTCAGCATTATGAGTCCTAATCCCCTGAAATTAGTCAGCATTATGAGTCCTAATCCCCTGAAATGAGTCAGCATTATGAGTCCTCATCCCCTGAAATTAGTCAGCATTATGAGTCCTAATCCCCTGAAATGAGTCAGCATTATGAGTCCTCATCCCCTGAAATGAGTCAGCATTATGAGTCCTCATCCCCTGAAATTAGTCAGCATTATGAGTCCTAATCCCCTGAAATGAGTCAGCATTATGAGTCCTCATCCCCTGAAATGAGTCAGCATTATGAGTCCTCAACCCCTGAATTTAAACCCCTTTCTGTTGTCTTCAGGTGTTCATCGAGACGCTGTTGGCGCGCGCTGACCGTGCAGAGAGGCAGTTACTGCTGGCCAGCTCACACACACATCTGTACACACACACTGAACCTTACACACACCCCTACACACACACACATGGACACACACCTGCAGTCGGGTGGGGGGGGGCGCAGTCTGGACGCCAGCACTGAGGACGTCCTGGCAGACAAGATGCAGGGCAGCATCGGAAACAGGGTGAGAAACACAGAAATATTAATATACTGTATATTACGGTATTCAAATATTTAATACATAAAGTATTTGTTGACACGTCCTCTCCCTGATTCCTGCAGAGGAGTTACAGCGTGTCGGGTTCCTGCAGACTGGGGGAGCAGCTGTACAGCCAACATCCCTACAGGTACCTGAACGCATCACGAGAATCACGTTTGCACCATAAGATAAATTATATTGTTCATTTTTTAAGAATAATTTTAACATTTTCTCATAATTTTGCACTTTTTCCCTAACAACTCAGAATATTATTCCTTTTTATTCCATTCTATTTCTATGTAAATACTGCAATATTTTACTGTATTTGTAAATATTTCTGATATTATTTTATGTTATTTTTTATGACATCAAGTCAAATACCTCGTACGTGTAAACCTACCTGGTAATAAACCTGTTTCTGATAATGCAATAATAATACATTGGATTTTTATAGCGCTTTTCCTAGTGCTCAAAGACGCTTTACATTACATTACATTATTTAGGTTTAATGTTCCTCTCCGTGTTGCAGTGGTGTTTCTGGTCTGATGCGGACTTCCTCTCTGGGATCTGGAGGATGGGATGAAGAGGGGGGGCTCCAACAACATGTTCCACCCTGGACCAGAAGAGAGAGGCACAGGTACGTACAAAAAAAGTGTACATTTAGCAGATTTAGACTAAAATATGCCAATTTATAGTGGAAGTTAGCATGCTATGCTAATTCCTGTAGTGCAGTCTCATGCAAGATGCTAGCAAGGCTGCAGACAAACTTTTACTTATATTAGATTCAGGAATAATACAATAATATAAGTTAAAAGAAAATAAATATAATTTTTCATATAAATATAAGAAGCTAAGGTAAAGAGACCGAGGTGCGTAAAAAAAAGTGTACATTTAGCAGATTTAGACTAAAATACGCCGACTTATAGTGGAAGTTAGCATGCTAAGCTAATTCCCGTAGTGCAGTCTTAAAGAGCTGCTAGTTTTGAAGGATTTATAAGTATTTTGCAAGAAAATAAAAGGTGCAATGGTCTTTAAAGATAATTTCTATAACATTAGCCATGGCGCCAATATTACCCACAATGCAGCAGTGGTTTGTGCTAGTAGCAGCTAATATACATCTTTCTTGTTTTTCTTCTTCTTCTGCATGGGTACAACAATGATGTGTTAAATACATGTAAAGTAAAGTAAAGTAAAAAGGATGTTCCTCTTGTTTCCAGGGAGCAGGAGGGAGGCTGTCGGAGGACGTGGAGCAAAAGAAACCTTCGCCAGTACAGCACCGAAGAAGAAGAGGAAGAGGAAGAGGATGAAGAAATAGAAGAACAAGAGGAGGAAGAGGAAGAATTCTGGTGCAGCGCTGAGATCCGGAGGCTCGTTTTCGCCCGGAAAAACACACCTGGCTCAAGTAAACGGTTTTATTTTGTCATGTTATTGCATCACTTCCTGTGGCCCCTTCACAATAAAAGCCTCTCCTCTTCCTCCTCTTCCTCCAGATGCCTCCCTTTCACCAGCCCGTCCTCACCTGGCGGACATCTTGCGTTTGAGGGCGGGTCTTTTCTGCGTGTTTCTATATTTGGACGTGCGCTCGCTGCTGCACGCCGCTGAGGTCTGCTCTGATTGGCTGTTCGTTGCTAGACACCCGGCCGTATGGACACGCCTCCGGCTGGAAAACGCCAGGGTGTCCGCTGAGGTAGGGCGGCCATCTTTGTTTTTGGTTTTTTTAATGAAAGAAATATCGGTCAAAGATTATACATAATTAAAAAATATATATATTATATTATGCTATTATTGGTCTGATACTATAGTGAACAGAATTCTTAGTTTTTGATTTAGAAGTATTTTGGTATTGTATTTAAACTCCAAATTCATTCTGATAAAGGTATTATATTTATAATTTATTTTATATATAATTATTATATATTGAAAGCTGTAATTTATTTGTACAGGTAGTTTTGGCATGTTTTTTTTATTGTGTGTGTGTGTGTGTGTGTGTGTGTGTGTGTGTGTGTGTGTGTGTGTGTGTGTGTGTGTGTGTGTGTGTGTGTGTGTGTGTAGTTCCTGACCACCCTGTCTCAGTGGTGCACTCAGACTCAGTCCGTGGTTTTGCACAACCTTAAGCCTCGGAGCAGACGAGCCGACGAGACGCGGGAGGATTACCACAAAAACACACGGTAAAAAACTACTTTTTAGTACAAAATATCATGCGTCATACTCAGGAAAATCTTTTGAAACCCACCCACTGACTCCCATTAACCTGTGTCTTTACATTTCACTTAAAATCTAATTTTTTACTTTAAAAAAAGGATAAAGTGTCCTCACAATGCAGGAGTGCCTCCACTTGTCCTCACAAAGCATCCAATACAAGCGTACACACACTCGTCATAATTCCGCCAAATTGACTGCTCTCTGTTCTGTCTTATATTTTCTCAAAATTAATTTAATTGCTTCTTGTTTTTTAAATTATTTAGGCCTATGTATGTTTGTTGTATGGAATATTTTTCTGAAGTGTCTTTGAATATTTAGAAAAGTGCTATACATTAAATATATTATTAGAATTTTTTTTTATTAAGCTACATTTTTCATGTTAACACGAAAATAAGCTGAAAGGAAAGCGCTTTCCTAGAAACTCAAAGACACTTATTTTCTTCTGAAGAGGTGAGTTTCGATTTGTGATTTGAACATGGTGAGATCGGGGCAGTCACAGATGTGTTTGGGGAGTGACAAGGGAAGCAAAGTGCTCCCAAAGTGCATTGTGGGTGTTGTAGTTTACCTGTGTGTGTGTTCTGTGTTAGGGGCGTAGTGGAGCCCGGGGTGGAGGTCCTGCTCCGGTCGGCGGGGGGCAGTCTGCTTCACCTGTCTGTCTCTCAGTGTCCTCACATCCTCACAGACAGGACGCTGTGGCTCGCCAGCTGCTACAGCAGGAACCTGAACACACTCACATACAGGTGAGTTAACCTGTCGCACTGTTCACCTGTCTGTTCACCTGTCTGTTTACCTGTCTTATCAACTGTCTGTTTACCTGTCTTATCACCTGGCTGTTCACCCTGGCTGTTCACCTGTCTGTTTACCTGTCTGTTCACCTGTCTGTTCACCTGTCTGTTTACCTGTCTGTTCACCTGTCTGTTTACCTGTCTGTTTACCTGTCTTATCACCTGTCTGTTCACCCTGGCTGTTCACCTGTCTGTTCACCTGTCTGTTTACCTGTCTGTTCACCTGTATGTTCACCTGTATGTTCACCTGTATGTTCACCTGTCTGTTCACCCTGGCTGTTCACCTGTCTGTTCACCTGTCTGTTCACCCTGGCTGTTCACCTGTCTGTTCACCTGTCTGTTCACCCTGTCTGTTCACCTGTCTGTTTACCTGTCTGTTTACCTGTCTGTTTAGCTGTCTGTTCACCTGTCTGTTTACCTGTCTGTTTACCTGTCTTATCACCTGTCTGTTCACCCTGGCTGTTCACCTGTCTGTTTACCTGTCTGTTCACCTGGCTGTTCACCTGGCTGTTCACCTGGCTGTTCACCTGGCTGTTCACCTGTCTGTTTACCTGGCTGTTCACCTAGCTGTTCACCTGGCTGTTCACCTGGCTGTTCACCTGGCTGTTCACCTGTCTGTTTACCTGTCTGTTCACCTGTCTGTTCACCTGTCTGTTTACCTGTCTGTTCACCTGTCTGTTCACCTGTCTGTTCACCTGTCTGTTTACCTGTCTGTTCACCTGTCTGTTTAGCTGTCTGTTCACCTGTCTGTTTACCTGTCTGTTCACCTGTCTGTTCACCTGTCTGTTTACCTGTCTGTTCACCTGTCTGTTCACCTGTCTGTTTACCTGTCTGTTCACCTGTCTGTTCACCTGTCTGTTTACCTGTCTGTTTACCTGTCTGTTTACCTGTCTGTTCACCTGTCTGTTCACCTGTCTGTTTACCTGTCTGTTCACCTGTCTGTTTACCTGTCTGTTTACCTGTCTGTTTACCTGTCTGTTCACCTGTCTGTTCACCTGTCTGTTTACCTTATATATGTATATCAATCAAATATGTAATATTCCATTCCTCACATACTTATGTATATATAATATCCTGCTTTATATTTTGTTACTGAAAATGTGTAATTCAACATTATTTTTAATGCTATTTTATTTCTATTGAGATGTTTACATTTTGGAATGTTTATTTCTAGTCTTTTAATTTGTATTGTACAATGTATTATTTGAATGTAGTAAGTGTATTATTTTTTGAAAATGTGTCAATTATGGCCAACATTTTATTATAAATGATTCTAATTGTATAATTCTTGTTGTACCTGCTGTGCAGGAGCTCTTCAGATCCTCTTGGTCATGAGGTTCTCTGGGCCCTGGGTGCAGGCTGCAGGAACATCAGCAGCCTGCAGGTGGCGCCAGCTCACCCCTGGTCAGCACACACACACACACACACACACACACACACACACACACACACACACACACACACACACACACACACACACACACACACACACACACACACACACACACACACACACACACACACACACACACACACACACACACACACACACACACACACACACACACACACACACACACACACACACACACACACACACACACACACATACAATAAAACATCTTTGTTTTTCTTTAGCCAACAGCCCACTCGCTTTGGAAACCGCTGCCTGCAGACGATTGGTCGATGCTGGCCCCGCCTCCAATCCCTCAGTGTGGGCGGAGCCGGCTGTGGGACGCAGGGATTGGTCGCCTTAGGTAAGACAGCACTATTGAGAACTTTGATGCATGTATGTTATTTTTTGTCAGTTAGGGTATCTTTACAGAGAAAAGACTATTTGAAAATAAAGGTGTGTGTGTGTGTGTGTGTGTGTTTGTGCAGTGCGTAGCTGTGCTCAGCTCCAGGTGTTGGAGTTGGAGCGTGTTTCCGACCTCGGCCTGCAGGCGGCGACGGCGCTGTGTGAGGCCGGACTGAAGAGCGTACACACACTGATCCTCACACACACTCCTGTCAGCGGCCAGGCCCTTCTGCACTTCCACAGTGAGACACACACACACACACACACACACACACACACACACACACACACACACACACACACACACACACACACACACACACACACCACACACACACACACACACACACACACACACACACACACACACACACACACACACACACACACACACACACACACACACACACACACACACACACACACACACACTTATTATAATCCCCATACAAAGGGGTTAAAAGAGCTGGAAATAGTGCATTCTTTGGGGGACTATTTTCAGCGGTTGATGAATCCACATTTATTGTTATTCTGTGTGTGTGTGTGTGTGTGTGTGTGTCTGTGTGTGTGTCTGTGCGTGTGTCTGTGTGCAGGTGTGTGTGAGAACATCAGGTCCATGGGTGTGGAGGTCTCGGTGTCGGATTACTTCGAGGAGCCCGACTCTCAGGAAGCTCAGCATCTGTTCTGGGAAATATTGAACACACTGAAGGTGAGAGGGAGTGAGAATAAAAACATTATAAATATATAAATAATTAGTGAAACAAAAACAGAAATAAATAGGTAAATATAGAAGTGGAATAAAATGTGTTTTTTAATATATATTTTTTCTTTCTTCAGGTTCTCCAGAAACGTCCCGGTCTGTGTGACGTCCTGCAAGTTAAAACTGGATGAACGGATGAACATGAACAAACACACACACACACACACACACACACACACACACACACACACACACACACACACACACACACACACACACACACACACACACACACACACACACACACACACACACACACACACACACACACACGTTATTAACACACATTTTTCTAAGTATTTTTTGCACTCTAGTAAAACAGCCCTTAGTCTTCCTTTAGCAATTTCATTTTTTTTTTAAACAAAACTCTTGCATTTCTACTCTATTTTTGACAAAACCTGAACCATAGTAAAGCCTTCATTCTGTCCTAAGAAATACAATTAAGTCTTAAACTATTTTTCTTACCAACAAAGCCGAATCTCCCCGTCTTAATCAGCTTTAATCCCCTTTAAAATAACAATGTCCTCTTTTAATGAACCTCTTATTATTAGATACCAGAGACCAATGCTAGCGATGAGTACTTCTGAAAGCCATAATCCCTGTTCTGAAGTCATAGAAACCCTTTATTCTCACCGTAGGATGTATTTGAACCTTTGTCCTGTAGCTTTACACTGAATATATGCACAACAACAACACAGATATATTTGCACCAAAGACATTCAGATGTTTGTGTCGTGTGTTTTAAAGGTCCCATGTCATGCTTTTCCGGTTATTACCCGTCCCCTTGTGTTATGAAGCTTCTGCATGTAAACGGTCTGCAGTCACAAACCCTCAAAGTACACCCTGTAGCGAGTACAACTCTAACACAGAGAAGACCTGTCTATGCTGCCCCAGAACCTGGGTACAGTGACGTGCCCATACCCAAATGGACCAATCCTTGGAGCCGTGACGTTACGTCCGCGGAGCCGTTACGTTAAGTGTGTGTGTGTGAGGAAGTCCGCGGATTGGTCCATTTGGCCGATTTCTTCTCCCTGAGATGGCGGGACGCGGCGAGGCTGTGAGTCGGTGTGTGAGCACACACACAAACTCCCAGCCAGGCTGCGGGTGTGTGTGTGTGTGTGTTCGGGCTGGTTTTGTGCTGGGTTTTGCTGTCTCGAAGACGGCCACTGGGAGAGAGTGAATACACATACTATACAGAGATGCTGTATGAGAAACCAATGTGATTTTGGACAATTGAACAATATAAATCTATTCTAGTAGACCTCAACAATGGAACTATGATCAGTAGAAATGGCCATGACATGGGATTTTAAGATCTTTATGTAATTTAAAGCTGCTAAGTGTCGTTTAATAATAACTAAATAATAAATGTTTCTGTTCCCACTTTGAGATATTTGTGTTGTTATTGAGCCGTCTGATTGTTACTATTACAGACTATTATGGAGTCATGGGAGTGCCTTAAAAAAAAATGGAAGGTGTGGAATCAAGATAAATAAATACAATAAAAGGAAATAAAAACATTAAAAAAGAATACTAAATCAACAAGTAATAAGTACATTTAGGAGATTTGAATTTGAAAAAGTAAATCTAAAATTATAATTAAGGATTTGTTTCTGTCCATTTTAATATTAAAAAATAATATTAATTGACTTGATGTTGCGTATTCATTTTCAGAAATAAACACCTTGTCTTCCCTTATACTTTTTACAACATGCTTTTATTATTATGGCACTTTGTCACTCAGCAGCCCATTCGCCTGTGTGTGTGTTAGTGAGGGTGTGTGTGTGTATGTGTGTGTAATAAAACACGCTGTGATAAACAGATCGAAGGTTAAGAGCAAAGGTCGTGTGTTAACTTCCTGTTTTTCCTGAAGTCGCCCTTTAACCCCGAAAACATCAGCGAGCAGGAGAGCGTGTAAACAATGTGTGTGTTCTGACTGCTGGATTACAAAGGGACGTGTGTGTGTGTGTATATATATTCTGGTGTGTGTGTGTGTGTATATATATTCTAGTGTGTGTGTGTGTGTGTGTATATATATTCTAGTGTGTGTGTCATCATGGTTCTGCTAAGACGGACGGTGAGGCCTCGTCACCTTCTGCTGGCGGCCATGTTGGCTCTGCTCCTCTTCTTCTGGCTCCGTGAGTGTCTCCATGGTGGCCATTTTGGCTCCACCTCTGTCAGTTTCTACTTTACAGTGGGGGGGAGAGGCACTAAAATACTCCTTTTACTTGAGAATTTATATTAAATGTTTTTATTTTATGAAATAAATTAAGAGGGAAATATTCAACTTTAAATTCAGTAAAATAACAATATTTTTTTTATGTCTTTTGATATTATAATGTCAAATAATAAATATAAATTAAACAAAACAATGCATTTTTGGCACAATAAGTATAATTTAGCATTTTTTCCCCGACACATTTTACAGTTTTTTATTTTTATTTTCTATTGTATTTACTTTTTGAAAAAAACTATTTAATGTTATGATGCAATATTATTTTTTTTAAATAATAATTGTTTTTATTTTATAATTCTGTCTTCAGCTCAGGGTGGAGAAAGAGACTGTGGCAGCGCTGGGCAGCCATGTTTGAAGTCTTTACGGCAAAAGGTGCGCACACACACACACACACACACACACACACACACACACACACACACACACACACACACACACACACACACACACACACACACACACACACACACACACACACACACACACACACACACACACACACACACACACACACACACACACACACACACACACACACACACGCACACACACACACACACACACACACACCATTTCATTCAGAAATAAAGAAGAAAATGTGTAAATTCAGTATAAACCTGGTTTTCTTTCAGGCTGCGCCCCCATTGGTCGCTGCTGAAGCCCCGTCCCTCATTAAGGAGTGTCCCGGCCAATCGTTTCAGGCCAAGCTTCTGCTGCAGTATTTAAAGCTCAGCCTGAGCGACGCTGACGACGTCCTGCTGGAGCCGTACCTGCAGAGCTGGGATCAGCTGCTCAAGTACACTCAATATCTATTCATTTATAAAGGAATATTACAACATTTAATGAGTTAAATGCTCTCACAGCACCTGTTTAGCTTAGCTTAGCATAAAGAGTAAAAACAGGGAAACCGCTAGCCTGGCTACGTCTAAAAACCCAAAACAAATTCAACTTTAATCTGCTATTAAGTGCATTGTTTCCATATAATTCACTAATAACTCCATAAATAAGTGGACAACTTATTATTGTAAATATATATTTATTTATAAAATAACTGTATATATTAGTTAGTTGCTCTCACAGCAGCTGGTTAGCTTAGCTTAGCATAAAGAGTAAAAACAGGGGGAACCAGCTAGCCTGGATAGGTCCATAAAAAAAGGAAATTCAATTAAAAACTCCAATAAAAGTACTTTATTTACATCTAATTCAAACGTGGCCCCTTAAATAATAGCAATAACAAGTCAAAAAGGAGGGTGAAAGGAATATTTCAACACTTCTGTTCGGTGCAAATCTTATGTCTGTACGGCACCTGTTTAGCTTAGCTTAGCATAGGGTGAAGAAACAGAAGGACACCACTAGCCTGGCTACATCTAAATATACTTTATCAAGTTCAACTAAAATCTGCTATTAAGTGCATTCTTTCATGCTTATTCACGAGAAACTCATCAATAAGTCAACCGCTTATTATTGTAGTAATACAAATCATACATTCGGATTGTGTTGACCCTGATGGAACTAATTTAGTTTAAATATTTGTCATTAAATGTTTATTAGAGGTTTCTTATTTTCTGTGATAATAAAAAGTCATGAAAAACAACATTTGCACTCAATTGCTGCAAATTAGCTAGACATGCTAACATTAGCAATACAAATACTCTCTTGTCTCTCTTCAGATTCATGAAATCCCTCGGGACGTTGATCAGTTTATTCTCCGGTAAAGTGACGGAGAAAGTTGTAGTGATACAGGAGCTGTCACTCAAACACAGCGCAAAGGATCATGGGAAACGTAGTCCATTAACCCCAGCGTCGTTCGGACTAAAAACAGGGGTGAGTGTTGCAACAATAAAGCTGAAATAAATGAAGTTTTTATCTGATTTTGTTTGTTTGTTTTTTTTGCTCTCCAGGCGTATCGTTCGCTCAGATCCATGGTGGAGGCGGAGCTTAAAGAGGGCGTGGTCGACTATTCCCGCCGCTCAGACTCCGGCTGCCGGACGCTTCTTCGACTTCACCGATCGCTGCTCTGGCTGAAACTCATGCTGGAGGGTTTGGCCAAAGGACCGGACGCTGACGGACAATTCAAAACACCTGGAGAGCTGTGCAGGTGATGCTAACAGGCTAAAGCTAACAGCTCGTTGTATAGTTCAAAGAGGCTAAAGCTAATAGCTCACCATTTGATTACAATAGGCTATATTTTTTATCTCATAGCACTATACCGACAGGCTAAAGCGAACAGCTCCCAGGTCGGGATGCTATGCTAACAGGCGTAATATAGCAACTCTTGACTGATGACATTATGCTAACAGTTCCCAGCTTATGCTAAAAGGCTAACGTTTAAAGCTCCTAACACGTCCCAGGTCATGACATCATGATTTTAAGTGTGTTGTTTTAATCTTTACATTTTAGCATTTAAAGTGTCTTTGAGTACCATGAAACCCACTCTATACACCTGTAAAGAAAGGAAAATAAAAACAGAATAAAAAAAATATATATATATATATATATATATATATATATATATATATATATATATAGCAGATATTATTCTTGAATATAATTGTACTGTATTATATCATTTATAACATTATATAAAATTAAAATGTACAGGATTTAACTGACTCATTACATTATAATAAAGAAGTTGATTATGTGTTAAAAAAAAACGCTCGAAATAAAATGTATTATTATTGTTGTTATCATGCTAACAGGCTTAAGTTAGCCGCTCCATGCTCATGCTATGATACTAACAGTATAAAACTATCACGTCCCAGGTCATTACATAATGCTAACACGCTAAGGCTAACATGATATAATAATAATAGATAACATTTATTATAGCGCTTTCAAGGGACCCAAGGCCGCTTATATTATTGACATATGTTTCCTTCCCCTCTCCCCCTCAGAGACGCCTACATCGTGGCCCTGGCCCCCCACCACCCCTGCATCATGCTAACATGCTAACAAAATATGTTTCCCCCCCAGACGCCTACATCGTGGCCCTGGCCCCCCACCTCCCCTGCATCATGCTAATATGCTAATGCTAACACAATATCTTTCCCCCCTCAGAGATGCCTACATCATGGCCCTCGCCCCCCCACCACCCCTGCATCATGCTAACATGCTAATGCTAACACAATATGTTTCCCGACTCAGAGATGCCTACATCGTGGCCCTCGCCCCCCCACCACCCCTGCATCATGCTAACATGCTAATGCTAACACAATATGTTTCCCCCCTCAGAGATGCCTACATCGTGGCCCTGGCCCCCCACCACCCCTGCATCATGCTAACATGCTAATACAATATGTTTCCCCCCTCAGAGACGCCTACATCGTGGCCCTGGCCCCCCACCACCCCTGCATCATGCTAACATGCTAATGCTAACACAATATGTTTCCCCCCTCAGACGCCTACATCGTGGCCCTGGCCCCCCACCACCCCTGCATCATGCTAACATGCTAATGCTAACACAATATGTTTCCACCCTTCTGAGACGCCTACATCGTGGCCCTGGCCCCCCACCACCCCTGCATCATGCTAACATGCTAATGCTAACACAATATCTTTCCCCCCTCAGAGACGCCTACATCGTGGCCCTGGCCCCCCACCACCCCTGCATCATGCTAACATGCTAATGCTAACACAATATGTTTCCCCCCTCAGAGATGCCTACATCGTGGCCCTGGCCCCCCACCACCCCTGCATCATGCTAACATGCTAATGCTAACACAATATCTTTCCCCCCTCAGAGACGCCTACATCGTGGCCCTGGCCCCCCACCACCCCTGCATCATGCTAACGCTAACACAATATGTTTCCCCCCTCAGAGATGCCTACATCGTGGCCCTGGCCCCCCACCACCCCTGCATCATGCGAACATGCTAATGCTAACACAATATGTTTCCCCCCTCAGAGACGCCTACATCGTGGCCCTGGCCCCCCACCACCCCTGGGTGCTGCGTCAGGCGGCAGAGTTCGTGTTCCTCGCCCTGCCGGAGCGACAGTACTTCCTGCAGCTGGTGTGTGTTCAGACCCAGCAGGAGGCCGCGCCCATCCTGCAGATCATCATCAACGCTCTGGAGCTCGTGCACACGCAAACGCAGCGAATCCTCGCCCAACACGACATGCTCGAGCTGCCCTGAACGCACCACGACAGACAAAAAGAAACCAGAAACACGTGGAAAAAAAACTACAAATGTGGGAAATTTTCTTCTATTTATTTTGGTCACACATTATTTAACAGAATACAACTAGCTACAGAAGTAACATATGTACGGTAAATATTTGAGTAATATCTAAAACATGCAAAACATGCACTTTAAGGCACCATGCTGCATTCAGGAACACGTGGGATTTCGAAGTGTTTTGATTGACGTCCATCACTTTAACTAAACATGTATAGAAATGCGGATAGATGCCTATTTAAACTGTTGTTTTGATACAACATCCGATTTCCCACTTGCCCTGAATGCAACACACATGGTGAGAATATTATACTAACTTATTTAACGCTACAAGAAGTAAACATGTAAGACAACTTTAACAGGAGTTCACGGTGAACAGTGAACGTTACATGAGCTGTAAATACAACACAGAGAGCTTTGATGGTCTTTAAATTAAAAGTGTTTATACAATGCAAACTGTTTCTTATTGAACTCGCAATAAACTCCTACACTAAAAACATTTTTCTGGTTTATAGAAAATAGTAGAACATTTGTAGAAATAAAAATGTGTTTCTAAATTCCTAATTTCTCTGGCTAATATCTTTTTAACAGAGAAAATACCTTTACTCACTTTATCTTGAGTTTTCTTTTACAAAGCATTTATTTTCCAAGTTGAATTGGTTTTCAGTTTAAATGCTACATGATTTAAAAAAAAAATGTGTTTACATTTAAACACTTTAAATGTTTTTTTGTCTCTTATCTTGAGATGTGGTTATTTTCTCTGTTTGATATCCATCAGCTTGGACTCTGTAAGACGGACGGACATTTTTCAAAAACTGCTCAGATTGACGTTGGTTCTCAGTTTTTCACGTTGCGTTCAGGAACCCCTCGTCTCCTTGGCGGTGGCTCTTCATGTGCGTCTTCAGGCAGTGGCTCTGAGTGAAGGCTTTCGCGCAGACGGTGCATTGGTAGGGTCTCTCTCCGTTGTGCGTCCTCATGTGAACGGTCAGGTGTTCCTGCCGCGAACACGCCTTCCCGCAGATGCTGCACACGAACAGCTTGATGCCCAGGTGGCCCCTCACGTGATTATTCAGATGCGTCTTGCGTTTAAAGAAGCGTCCGCACTCCTTACACTCGTACGGCGCCTCGTTCGTGTGAGTTCGCATGTGCGATTTTCTATAGCTGTTAGACATGAACCCTTTACCGCAGACGGAGCACGGAAACGGCCGCTCGCCTGAGTGCATATTCAGGTGCATCTTCAAACCGCCGTGGGTCACGAAAGTCTTACAGCAGATGTGGCAGAGGAACGTTTTCTCGCGCACCGTGTGGGTTTTCTTGTGAGATCTCAGAGTTCCCGGGAGTTTGAAACGCTTCCCGCAGATCTCACAGCCGTATCGACGCTCGCCAGAATGCGTGGATTTGTGTCTGGTTAACGATCTCATGTCGAATAACGATTTCCCACAAACGTTGCAGATGAAACGCTCTCTCTTGCCGTGAAGCCGTCTGTGAGCCTGAAGCGACCCCTTTAATCCAAACGCCTTCGGACACACGTCGCATTTGTAGGGTTTCTCTTCTCGATGCACCCATCTGTGGATGCTTAAATTGGAGGCGTGTGCAAAGGCTTTCCCGCAGACGTCGCATTTAAATGGCCGGTCGCCCGTGTGCAGCGTGACGTGGCGCTTCAGCCCGGTGACGGTGAGGAAGGACTTCCTGCAGAACGAGCACTCGTGGGTCTTTTTGTATTTGTTTTTCAGATGAGACTTTAATTCCTCGGAGGTTTCGAAGAGGTCGCCACAGACTCCACAGACGCACGGCGCTTCTTCTTCGCCCACGTGACTCCAGGCGTGTTTGACGAGGCTTCCAAGGAGAATGTATGAAATGCCGCACACTTTACACAGATGTTTACCCCCAAACGTCCCTCTCTTAGCGACGCTTGGCCTCGTCTCAGCGTCGGGTTTCCAGTCTCCGTCCGACGCCTCTTTTGCCATTTCGTCATCGCTGGATTCTGCCGCTTCCTGTGTCTCTACTTCCTGTTCCTGTGGTGTGTTGCTGCTGCACGGGTCTGCATGCTGGACAGGACTGGAGAAGAAAAGTATAAAAAACCTACTTTATGCACAGGTGTAGATTGTCGTGTCAAATTATCATAAAATCCTTTAAAACATAATAGTCTTATTCTCTGATTGCCTTTTACTCGGTTAAAGTGTATTGCTAGTCTTGTATGTGTTGAACAGAGACAGATGTTAAGGGTTTACATTTCAGAAAGGCAAAGGAAGTGAAAGGGGGATTTGCAAATGGTTAATGACGAGGGGGTTTTCTGGTGATGAGATGTTTAGATGATGACTTAAGAGAATTGAAGGGTGGGACCAGCTGGATATTGTCTCAACTATATAGTGTGACTGTGAGCTGTGTTCTGGGAGCAGAGCCATTCTCTCCTCTGAGGATGAAGCTGCTCTGTTTTTAAGGGCACGTTGCGTTCAGGAACCCCTCTGCATTTCAGATCCATTTCACTTGTTTTCCGAGAGTGAGAATCGGCGAGCAGACACTGGTATTGGTGTTTTCTGAGTTGTAGATTAAACTGTTTTTAACCTGTTAAGCCCCAAAGCCCCCGTCGGCGGGTCTTTTTTTTTTTTTTATTAATTTGTTTTCTTTGGATGGAATGAATACCTATGGTGATAATTCAATGTAATAGATCATTTTTATAGTCTGGTACCTGAAAAAGGTCAAATGGCACTGATGGAACCAGATGTACCCAAACTTCCCCTCGATTCTATTGGCTCTAACAAAAAAAAAGAGGTGTCAACCATCAAAATCGACCAATGGGTTCCAGAGATATGGCAAATCCACCCAAATGACCCCAGAAGTGGGTTTATTTTGCTAAACCTCTCTAAAAAGGTCAAATTTAACTTGTTTTGCCTCAATCTTGATACAGGGTACTTATTATATGTTATAGTTTGGATTCCTAAAGCTTTTAGTCTACCATCCCATCATTCAAGGGTGGTTTTCACTATAAGTAATGTTTTTTCTTTAGGCGGAGGTAAGAATTTACCTTTTTTTACTATGTTCCATCTGAATTTACTCTGACTGAGAAACATCTATATTGATTCTGACACTTCTACATCCAACTCACAGATGTAACCTTGCTTTGAGAAAAGAAATTATTCATATAACCCTTTTAGAAGTGAAGTTGTAGTCATTTGTTCTGGGCATGTCATTTTCGAGCCTGAAACCTGAAAAACAGGCTCAGGGCTTAACGGGTTAATCACCTTGAACTGAGCTCGGTTTCGTCAGATTTGATCACCACATCATTTGAAAGGTGGCGCTCCTCTTCTTCCTCATCCTCCTCCTCATCCTCTTCTTCATCCTCCTCCTCTTCCTCCGCTCCTTTCTGCAAGAATCAATGCTTTTTATTTGTTTTAGTTTCAAACAATAATACAGTACAATTTATCTTTGAGTCACATTTTCAGTTTTCCAGCTGTATCAATATAATCCTGAATAAGTTTCAAGTCAACCAGTAACAGAGTCCTAACCCAGGGCAACACAAAGAAAGAAGAATGTAATAAAGACATGACCTTAGAAAATAAGACAAGTCCCTCCATTAAGGAGGCTGGCGTTACATTACAGGCTGCTTTTAACATTATTCAGACTCAGCTCTCTGAACTAAAGCTTCTTTTAAATGTTGATAAAACCAAGGTAATGCTCTTTTCTAAAGCCAAAAAGACACCAGAGCCTGCTTTGGATATTGTAACTACGCAAGGAATAAAACTTGAAGTGGTTACCTGTTACAAATACCTTGGTATCTGGCTTGATGACTGTCTCACTTTTAAACGTCATGTCAAAAACCTGCTTAACAAACTGAGGGTTAGGCTAGGTTTCTTCTAGGGCTGTGCAATTAATCGTGTTTTAATCGCAATTACGATTTTGGCCTGCCACAATTACGAAAACAACATAATCGAAAAAAACAATTATTTTGCTTTGCTAGGTTGTGACAGTGCAACATATTTGATCTCATTTATTTTGGTCTCATTTATTTGTATTTATATATGTTTAGTAGCTTGTGGAAGTGCGCTCCAAAATATTTGTTGATCTTGTTTATTGGTATTTATTATTTTGATATTATTTATTTAAATGTATCATTTATTTTTGTATTGGTTTTTTCAGTTGAATTATACGTTCAGGGTAATCAACAGTTAAAAAGATACTGTTCAAATTATTATTTGTATCTGTTTTAAAGTTCAATAAATGGATGTTTTCAAAGTCAATGAATAATCGTATTTAATAATCGTGATATCAATTATTGACCCAAATAATCGTGATTATGATTTTTGCCATAATCGCACAGCACTAGTTTCTTCTACAGGAACAAGTCCTGTTTCTCGCTCGAGGCCAGAAAAAGGCTCTGTGACCTTTTGACCTGTGCTGGACTATGGTGATCTGATCTATATGAATGCACCTGCCCATCACCTGGTCAAGTTAGATGCCGCCTATCACAGTGCACTGAGATTTGTGACAAACTATAAAGCATTAACCCATCACTGTACCCTGTATGCAAGGGCTGGTTTGCCTTCACTAACTGTACGGAGGCTCAGTCACTGGTACATTTTTATATACAAAGCCATGTTAGGGAAACTTCCATCCTACATCTGCTCCCTGATCTCACGGCGAATTGTAAGTGGCTACTGCCTGAGATCGCATGCTGTGGTTTTATTAAATGTGCCAACTGCTAGGACTGTCTTAGGGAAGATAGCATTGAGATGCGCAGCTCCACTGTCCTGGAATAGTCTGCAATTAAAATGGAAACTGAGCAATCTGGTGCCACTAAATGTTTTTAAAGCTCGGTTGGATGCTACTCAATCAGAAGCTGTTGGTGCCTGTTCATGTGGATAGTTATGTAAACTGTAATCCCTGTAATGATGCTGTTTGATGAACGATGGAAAGAGAATACAAGTGACATACAACAGTGTTAACTATTCTTACTGTATTAGCAGATGCATTGTGTTTTTCTCACATACAGATATCCCACACTCTAGTGGAGGTTCTGGTTCCAGAGAATCAATGCTTTATAAAATACAAATAGCGCCTCTTTAAGAATAATAATAATAATAATACATTTAATTTATATAGCACACTTTAAAACCAACGTTGATGTAGAAGAGACATGAAGAAGAGACGACACATGTTGATGAAGAAGAGACATGAAGAAGAGACGACACATGTTGATGTAGAAGAGACATGAAGAAGAGGGGACACGTGTTGATGTAGAAGAGACATGAAGAAGAGGGGACACATGTTGATGAAGAAGAGACATGAAGAAGAGGGGACACATGTTGATGTAGAAGAGACATGAAGAAGAGGGGACACATGTTGATGTAGAAGAGACATGAAGAAGAGGGGACACATGTTGATGTAGAAGAGACATGAAGAAGAGGGGACACATGTTGATGTAGAAGAGACATGAAGAAGAGGGGACACATGTTGATGAAGAAGAGACATGAAGAAGAGACATGAAGAAGAGACGACACATGTTGATGAAGAAGAGACATGAAGAAGAGGGGACACATGTTGATGAAGAAGAGACATGAAGAAGAGGGGACACGTGTTGATGTAGAAGAGACGACACATGTTGATGTAGAAGAGACATGAAGAAGAGGGGACACGTGTTGATGTAGAAGAGACATGAAGAAGAGGGGACACATGTTGATGAAGAAGAGACATGAAGAAGAGGGGACACATGTTGATGTAGAAGAGACATGAAGAAGAGACGACACATGTTGATGTAGAAGAGACATGAAGAAGAGGGGACACGTGTTGATGTAGAAGAGACATGAAGAAGAGGGGACACATGTTGATGAAGAAGAGACATGAAGAAGAGGGGGACACATGTTGATGTAGAAGAGACATGAAGAAGAGGGGACACATGTTGATGAAGAAGAGACATGAAGAAGAGGGGACACATGTTGATGTAGAAGAGACATGAAGAAGAGGGGACACATGGTGATGATGAAGAAGAGGGGACACATGTTGATGTAGAAGAGACATGAAGAAGAGGGGACACATGGTGATGATGAAGAGACATGAAGAAGAGGGGACACATGTTGATGAAGAAGAGACATGAAGAAGAGGGGACATGTTGATGTAGAAGAGACATGAAGAAGAGGGGACATGTTGATGTAGAAGAGAGATGAAGAAGAGGGGACACATGTTGATGTAGAAGAGACATGAAGAAGAGGGGACACATGTTGATGTAGAAGAGACATGAAGAAGAGGGGACATGTTGATGTAGAAGAGACATGAAGAAGAGGGGACACATGTTGATGTAGAAGAGACATGAAGAAGAGGGGACACATGTTGATGTAGAAGAGACATGAAGAAGAGGGGGACACATGTTGATGTAGAAGAGACATGAAGAAGAGGGGACACATGTTGATGTAGAAGAGACATGAAGAAGAGGGGACATGTTGATGTAGAAGAGACATGAAGAAGAGGGGACACATGTTGATGTAGAAGAGACATGAAGAAGAGGGGACACATGTTGATGTAGAAGAGACATGAAGAAGAGGGGACATGTTGATGTAGAAGAGACATGAAGAAGAGGGGACACATGTTGATGTAGAAGAGACATGAAGAAGAGGGGACAT
This sequence comes from Trematomus bernacchii, assembly GCF_902827165.1. NCBI lineage: Eukaryota > Metazoa > Chordata > Actinopteri > Perciformes > Nototheniidae > Trematomus > Trematomus bernacchii. The sequence continues at coordinate 221,653 of NW_022987584.1, read as the reverse complement.
GTTGATGTAGAAGAGACATGAAGAAGAGGGGACACATGTTTATGTAGAAGAGACATGAAGAAGAGGGGACATATGTTGATGTAGAAGAGACATGAAGAAGAGGGGACATGTTGATGTAGAAGAGACATGAAGAAGAGGGGACACATGTGATGTAGAAGAGACGTGAAGAAGAGGGAACATGTTGATGTAGAAGAGACGTGAAGAAGAGGGGGACCATGTTGATGTAGAAGAGACATGAAGAAGAGGGGACACATGTTGATGTAGAAGAGACATGAAGAAGAGGGGACACATGTTGATGTAGAAGAGACATGAAGAAGAGGGGACACATGTTGATGTAGAAGAGACATGAAGAAGAGGGGACATGTTGATGTAGAAGAGACATGAAGAAGAGACGACACATGTTGATGTAGAAGAGACATGAAGAAGAGGGGACACATGTTGATGTAGAAGAGACATGAAGAAGAGGGGACATGTTGATGTAGAAGAGACATGAAGAAGAGGGGGACACATGTTGATGTAGAAGAGACATGAAGAAGAGGGGACACATGTTGATGTAGAAGAGACATGAAGAAGAGGGGACACATGTTGATGTAGAAGAGACATGAAGAAGAGGGGACATGTTGATGTAGAAGAGACATGAAGAAGAGGGGACACATGTTGATGTAGAAGAGACATGAAGAAGAGGGGACACATGTTGATGTAGAAGAGACATGAAGAAGAGGGGACATGTTGATGTAGAAGAGACATGAAGAAGAGGGGACACATGTTGATGTAGAAGAGACATGAAGAAGAGGGGACACATGTTGATGTAGAAGAGACATGAAGAAGAGGGGACACATGTTGATGTAGAAGAGACATGAAGAAGAGGGGACATGTTGATGTAGAAGAGACATGAAGAAGAGGGGACACATGTTGATGTAGAAGAGACATGAAGAAGAGGGGACATGTTGATGTAGAAGAGACATGAAGAAGAGGGGACACATGTTGATGTAGAAGAGACATGAAGAAGAGGGGACACATGTTGATGTAGAAGAGACATGAAGAAGAGGGGACATGTTGATGTAGAAGAGACATGAAGAAGAGGGGACACATGTTGATGTAGAAGAGACATGAAGAAGAGGGGACACATGTTGATGTAGAAGAGACATGAAGAAGAGGGGACACATGCTGATGTAGAAGAGACATGAAGAAGAGGGGACACATGGTGATGATGAAGAGACATGAAGAAGAGGGGACACATGGTGATGTAGAAGAGACATGAAGCAGAGGGGACACATGTTGATGTAGAAGAGACATGAAGAAGAGGGGACACATGTTGATGTAGAAGAGACATGAAGAAGAGGGGACATGTTGATGTAGAAGAGACATGAAGAAGAGGGGACACATGTTGATGAAGAAGAGACATGAAGAAGAGGGGACACATGTTGATGAAGAAGAGACATGAAGAAGAGGAGACACATGTTGATGTAGAAGAGACATGAAGAAGAGGGGACATGTTGATGTAGAAGAGACATGAAGAAGAGGGGACACGTGTTGATGTAGAAGAGACATGAAGAAGAGACGACACATGTTGATGAAGAAGAGACATGAAGAAGAGGGGACACATGTTGATGTAGAAGAGACATGAAGAAGAGGGGACACATGTTGATGTAGAAGAGACATGAAGAAGAGGGGACACATGCTGATGTAGAAGAGACATGAAGAAGAGGGGACACATGGTGATGATGAAGAGACATGAAGAAGAGGGGACACATGGTGATGTAGAAGAGACATGAAGCAGAGGGGACACATGTTGATGTAGAAGAGACATGAAGAAGAGGGGACACATGTTGATGTAGAAGAGACATGAAGAAGAGGGGACATGTTGATGTAGAAGAGACATGAAGAAGAGGGGACACATGTTGATGAAGAAGAGACATGAAGAAGAGGGGACACATGTTGATGAAGAAGAGACATGAAGAAGAGGAGACACATGTTGATGTAGAAGAGACATGAAGAAGAGGGGACATGTTGATGTAGAAGAGACATGAAGAAGAGGGGACACGTGTTGATGTAGAAGAGACATGAAGAAGAGACGACACATGTTGATGTAGAAGAGACATGAAGAAGAGGGGACACGTGTTGATGTAGAAGAGACATGAAGAAGAGGGGACACATGTTGATGAAGAAGAGACATGAAGAAGAGGGGACACATGTTGATGTAGAAGAGACATGAAGAAGAGACGACACATGTTGATGTAGAAGAGACATGAAGAAGAGGGGACACGTGTTGATGTAGAAGAGACATGAAGAAGAGGGGACACATGTTGATGAAGAAGAGACATGAAGAAGAGGGGACACATGTTGATGTAGAAGAGACATGAAGAAGAGGGGACACATGTTGATGAAGAAGAGACATGAAGAAGAGGGGACACATGTTGATGTAGAAGAGACATGAAGAAGAGGGGACACATGGTGATGATGAAGAAGAGGGGACACATGTTGATGTAGAAGAGACATGAAGAAGAGGGGACACATGGTGATGATGAAGAGACATGAAGAAGAGGGGACACATGTTGATGAAGAAGAGACATGAAGAAGAGGGGACATGTTGATGTAGAAGAGACATGAAGAAGAGGGGACATGTTGATGTAGAAGAGAGATGAAGAAGAGACGACACATGTTGATGTAGAAGAGACATGAAGAAGAGGGGACACATGTTGATGTAGAAGAGACATGAAGAAGAGGGGACATGTTGATGTAGAAGAGACATGAAGAAGAGGGGACACATGTTGATGTAGAAGAGACATGAAGAAGAGGGGACACATGTTGATGTAGAAGAGACATGAAGAAGAGGGGACATGTTGATGTAGAAGAGACATGAAGAAGAGGGGACACATGTTGATGTAGAAGAGACATGAAGAAGAGGGGACACATGTTGATGTAGAAGAGACATGAAGAAGAGGGGACATGTTGATGTAGAAGAGACATGAAGAAGAGGGGACATGTTGATGTAGAAGAGACGTGAAGAAGAGGGGACACATGTTGATGTAGAAGAGACGTGAAGAAGAGGGGACATGTTGATGTAGAAGAGACATGAAGAAGAGGGGACACATGTTGATGTAGAAGAGACATGAAGAAGAGGGGACACATGTTGATGTAGAAGAGACATGAAGAAGAGGGGACACATGTTGATGTAGAAGAGACATGAAGAAGAGGGGACATGTTGATGTAGAAGAGACATGAAGAAGAGACGACACATGTTGATGTAGAAGAGACATGAAGAAGAGGGGACACATGTTGATGTAGAAGAGACATGAAGAAGAGGGGGACATGTTGATGTAGAAGAGACATGAAGAAGAGGGGACACATGTTGATGTAGAAGAGACATGAAGAAGAGGGGACACATGTTGATGTAGAAGAGACATGAAGAAGAGGGGACACATGTTGATGTAGAAGAGACATGAAGAAGAGGGGACATGTTGATGTAGAAGAGACATGAAGAAGAGGGGACACATGTTGATGTAGAAGAGACATGAAGAAGAGGGGACACATGTTGATGTAGAAGAGACATGAAGAAGAGGGGACATGTTGATGTAGAAGAGACATGAAGAAGAGGGGACACATGTTGATGTAGAAGAGACATGAAGAAGAGGGGACACATGTTGATGTAGAAGAGACATGAAGAAGAGGGGACACATGTTGATGTAGAAGAGACATGAAGAAGAGGGGACATGTTGATGTAGAAGAGACATGAAGAAGAGGGGACACATGTTGATGTAGAAGAGACATGAAGAAGAGGGGACTTGTGTTGATGTAGAAGAGACATGAAGAAGAGGGGACACATGTTGATGTAGAAGAGACATGAAGAAGAGGGGACTTGTGTTGATGTAGAAGAGACATGAAGAAGAGGGGACACATGTTGATGAAGAAGAGACATGAAGAAGAGGGGACACATGTTGATGAAGAAGAGACATGAAGAAGAGGGGACACATGTTGATGTAGAAGAGACATGAAGAAGAGGGGACACATGTTGATGTAGAAGAGACATGAAGAAGAGGGGACATGTTGATGTAGAAGAGACATGAAGAAGAGGGGACACATGTTGATGTAGAAGAGACATGAAGAAGAGGGGACACATGTTGATGTAGAAGAGACATGAAGAAGAGGGGACACGTGTTGATGTAGAAGAGACATGAAGAAGAGGGGACACATGTTGATGAAGAAGAGACATGAAGAAGAGGGGACACATGTTGATGTAGAAGAGACATGAAGAAGAGGGGACACATGTTGATGTAGAAGAGACATGAAGAAGAGGGGACACATGTTGATGTAGAAGAGACATGAAGAAGAGGGGACACATGTTGATGTAGAAGAGACATGAAGAAGAGGGGACACATGTTGATGTAGAAGAGACATGAAGAAGAGGGGACATGTTGATGTAGAAGAGACATGAAGAAGAGGGGACACGTGTTGATGTAGAAGAGACATGAAGAAGAGGGGACACATGTTGATGAAGAAGAGACATGAAGAAGAGGGGACACATGTTGATGTAGAAGAGACATGAAGAAGAGGGGACACATGTTGATGTAGAAGAGACATGAAGAAGAGGGGACACATGTTGATGAAGAAGAGACATGAAGAAGAGGGGACACATGTTGATGAAGAGACATGAAGAAGAGGGGACACATGTTGATGAAGAAGAGACATGAGGAAGAGGGGACACATGTTGATGAAGAAGAGACATGAAGAAGAGGGGACACATGATGATGAAGAAGAGACATGAGGAAGAGGGTTTTGCAGAATAGGTGAGTAGTACCTTGAGACGGAGGTAGAGGAGGGTCTTCTCCCCCCCGCTGCTCCTGGTCCTCAGGACCTCCTCTGGAGTCAGTCTCTCCAGGCGGATCCTCTGCAGCCGGCGGCTCCGGTCCGTCTGGAGGAACTCGAGTCGGCTGCTGTCCGTCAGGCGAGGGAAAGAGGAGCGGAGGAGAAGCAGGAAGTCTTCCTCTGAGAGACCGCGGGGGAAACACAGCTCCTTCACCGGGTGCTTCTGAAACACTGAGAGGAGGAGGAGCAACTTCACTGACTGTTTTTAAACTATACACAAGTGTGCAAGGAAATCAAACACATCCACACAAACGTCACACACGAAAAAACTACATTTACATTTTAAACTTCAGTGCTAACGACTGATTCTTTCTACTTTTCGTAACGACGGTTTCTTCTAGGGCTGTGCAATTAATCGTATTTTAATCGCAATTACGATTTTGGCCTGCCACAATTACGAAAACAACATAATCGAAAAAAACGATTATTTAGCTTTGCTTGGTTGTTACCGTGCAACATATTTGATCTAATTAATTTTGGTCTCATTTATTTGTATTTATCATATTTATATATGTTTAGTAGCTTGGGGAAGTGCGCTCCAAAATATTTGTTGATCTTGTTTATTGGTATTTATTATTTTGATATTATTTATTTAAATGTATCATTTATTTCATTTATTTTTGTATTGGTTTTTCAGTTGAATTATACGTTCAGGGAAATCAACAGTTAAAAAGATACTGTTCAAATTATTATTTGTATTTTAAAGTTCAATAAATGGATGTTTTCAAAGTCAATGAATAATCGTATTTAATAATCGTGATATCAATTATTGACCAAAATAATCGTGATTATGATTTTTGCCATAATCGAGCAGCCCTAGTTTCTTGGATTAAAAAGAACAAAAATAAAACTCTAAAAATCTTTAATGGCATATATTTCTTGTAAACATGTTTTAGTTTTAAAATGTGATGTTTATAAGCGGCTTAGTTTTTTCAAAAGTCCGTGTAAATATACACAACTTTTACCGGTTTCTAGACGAGACGTGAGTAAATGATCTGAAGTTTAAAAGAAATACGAGGTAACCATGAAGTTGTTCAAATCTGTATGAGGATATTAAAGGTGGGGTAGGTAAGTTTGAGAAAGCAGCTCGAGTGTGCTAGAATCTGAAAATACTAGTTTAGTCTAGAAAAAGGTAAATGTGTGCATTTCATTATAAAGTAGTGTATATTTACAGGAACAGGTACACAAACTAAGAAGCTTATAAACACCAGGTTTAAAACACAAAGAGGTTTCACCCTCCACCTGACGGGTTGAGCCTCGTTTAGCTGCGAGTCGCTCCACCGCTGAGGGAGAGTGTGTCGGGTGTGGTTTGGAATTGGGCCTCTCAATAAGTTTTGAATGTGATGATGTCACTTCCTGTTTACCTTTGTTTGACAGCACGTCTGAGCGGCAGGTTCCCAGCATGCAGACTCTCAGGAGGAGGTTGTCGGTTTGCTTCTTCTCCAGGGGGGGTCTGCCTCTCCTGCGCCTGGCAGTCTGAACTCTGGGCGGCGACAACCTGCAGGAGGAGAGTGTACATTACATCATACTCTCACATCCGAAAGGCCAACACTCTTGAATCAAAACAGATCTCAAAGCTCACGTATTCTCTCTCTAACTAAAAGGTGTTCATCTGTGAAGAACTGTCATGATGAAATACTGTGCAACGTTATCTCAACTAGAACTCTTATTTAGAAACCAGATCTGAATGGTTCAGAGCAGGACCGGTGAAGAGATGCTTGATATCTCTTGTCGTTGTAAAAGTTATTTGTTTTTGGTTGTTTTGTACAAAGAAATGATTTGTGTAAAAAATGAATCCAATATGACGGATGCTGATGACGATGACCTGAACTTGTATTTTCATGAACAATGTACGCTGGGGGGGGGGGGGGGGCAGAAACGTTTTTAAGAGAATGTATTCTGCTGTCTGTCCAGCTGCAGGTGGAGAGGGGGGGGGGGGGAGAGGGGGGGGGGGGGGTTTATTTTAGGGCTGTGCGATTATGGCAAAAATCATAATCACGATTATTTTGGTCAATAATTGATATCACGATTATTAAATACGATTATTCATTGACTTTGAAAACATCAATTTATTGAACTTTAAAATACAAATAATAATTTGAACAGTATCTTTTTAACTGTTGATTTCCCTGAACGTATAATTCAACTGAAAAACCAATACACAAATAAATAAAATAAATGATAAATAAATAATATCAAAATAATAAATACCAATAAACAAGGTCAACAAATATTTTGGAGCGCACTTCAACAAGCTACTAAACATATATAAATATGATAAATAAAAATGAATGAGATCAAATATGTTGCACGGTCACAACCTAGCAAAGCAAAATAATTGTTTTTTTCGATTATGTTGTTTTCGTAATTGTGGCAGGCCAAAATCGTGATTGCGATTAAAATACGATTAATTGCACAGCCCTAGTTTATTGTGTATACCTTAAAGTGGACCTATCATGCTATATTTGAATAATATAGTGTAGGCCCATACCTATATAAGGCATATTTATACTTTTTTTTTTTTTTTAAATACCAAACAGATCATGCATTTTAGCCATGCCTCATTTCGCTCAATTTGACATTGTTTAGCTCTGTTTTAGCTCTGGGCAGATTCAGTGAGAACAGCACCACCTACTGGCCTGGCATATGTACTACAGCGTCTCCAGCGCTTTCGAACGGCAATGGCCGTGGCTGTCTCCTCCTGATTGGTGGAGTTGGCCCAATAGCCGTAGCGCCACCGTCCTGACATCAGGACAGTGATCAAATCTGGATCAGTTTTTATCAGATCCGTTGCAGCCCCTTTTTTAGAGATTTGGGTATGGAGGAAAATAGAGAGGGTTGTGTTTTCTGACACTTGGTGAGTTCCCTGGAACACCGGGGACACATATTCATGTAGAAAAGACGTACACAAGTGCATTTTGCATGATAGGTCCCCTTTAAGCGTTGTTTTTATTTTTGCTTCTCTTTGTTATAATTATTGGGTTTTTTTTCTAACATGTTCAATAAATAATAAATTGACTAATAAAATAAAATATAAATAGCTTTCAAACTCTGATCAACCACTTTACTCACAATTGGATTAGGACTACTGTTTCTGATTTGATGTAAAGCGTCTTTGAGCACGAGGAAAAGCGCTATACAAATCCAATGTATTATTATTATTATAATTATCATACTGAAGGAGCATTTAAAGTTCACCATCTGCTCTTCTTCTTCTACTTCTACCAACAGGTAGCAGCAATAACCCAAATGAGTCGTACATAATGTTAGAGCTGTTTGTTGTTGTGAGGTTAGTGGTCTTCTCTTTTGTGGAGTGGAGACATGATGTTTCTCCATTTGCTAGCAGGTGTGTTTTAATCCTATATATAGTTTGTTTATCTGTTCTGTGTGTCTCAGCCCCTCCTCTTCTGTTCTTGGTGTGAACATCAGACCCTCTGCAGACCCCCCTCTGCAGACCCCCCTCTGCAGACCCTCTGCAGACCCTCTGCAGACCCCCTGATGCAGACCCCCTGCAGACCCTCTGCAGACCCCCTGATGCAGACTGCTTGACTCTGTGACCATTTACCCTCTATAAGAATAAACTCACCGTCTTATTCCATGAACCTTCATGTCAGTATAACGGAGAGGTTTCCTCACCATGTCATTATTATTCGCTGGTTAGTCTCAGGAGTCACACAGAGGGTTTATTCTGAAGTGACATCAGAGCGATGTGTTTTGTTGTTTACCTGCTGTACGCTTCTGTCTCGTCAGCTGATGAGGTGACGGAGCCCGACGGAGACGCTCCTTTCTGACGAGGACCGACAGATTCAAGGCTCCCAGAATCCTCTCTGTTCTGTGATTTTATAGTGAAAACATGATTTAGTAAACTCGTAGTTTTAGCATATTCTTTTGTGGAACACATCCTGCAAACATTGAGGTTGCTCCGCATCCATTTGGTTCAGACAGAAGGGGAAAGACCCTTCATCGCACGTGGAGAAGAACAGCCTGATATTACAGATGTGTTCATGTGTATATTTGTACCTTGAGGCGGATGTAGAGGTTGGAGGATCGGATTCTGCTGCTGATCTTCTCCGGCGTCAGAGAGTCCACCTGCAGCGGCTTCAGCGTCTTCGTGCGGTCGGAGGTGAAGAACTCGAAGTCGTCCGTCAGCCGAGGAAACGTGGAGCGAAGAAGAAGCAGGAACTGTTCCTCCGAGAGACCGCGGGGGAAACACACCTCCTGCACCGGGCCCACTGAGAGGGGAACACAGTTATAGTGTGTGTGTGTGTGTGTGTCAAACACTGAGAGGGGAACACAGTTATAGTGTGTGTGTGTGTGTGTGTGTGTGTGTGTGCGCGTGTGTGTGTCAAACACTGAGAGGGGAACAGTTATAGTGTGTGTGTGTGTGTGCGTGTGTGTGTGTGTCAAACACTGAGAGGAGAACACAGTTATAGTGTGTGTGTGTGTGTGTGTGTCAAACACTGAGAGGGGAACAGTTATAGTGTGTGTGTGTGCGTGTGTGTGTGTGTATGTGTCAAACACTGAGAGGGGAACACAGTTATAGTGTGTGTGTGTGTGTGTGTGTGTGTGTGTCAAACACTGAGAGGGGAACACAGTTATAGGGTGTGTGTGTGTGTGTGTGTGTGTGCGTGTGTGTGTGTGTCAAACACTGAGAGGGGAACAGTTATAGTGTGTGTGTGTGCGTGTGTGTGTGTGTGTGTGTGTGTGTGTGTGTGTGTGTGTGTGTCAAACACTGAGAGGGGAACACAGTTATAGGGTGTGTGTGTGTGTGTGTGTGTGTGTGTGTGTGTGTGTGTGTGTGTGTGTGTGTGTGTGTGTGTGTGTGTGTGTGTGTGTGTGTGTGTCACCGGTGTTGGAGAGAGCGAGGGTGCGGGCGTCCTCCAGGATGCAGACCCTGATGAGGACTTCTCTCTGAGGCCTGTCAGACGCTCGGGGGGGAATCGGCCTGCAGGACACAGACATTGATCCTAGGGGTTACGGCCCGTCCACACAGCAGCGTTAAAAAAATCTTGGAGGTGGGCGTATCTGAAGCTTGGGGATTTTTTGCGAGCAAGGCACCAACAACCAATCACATGAATCTCCCGCCCCCGACATACAAATCAAAAAAGCCCGAAGTAAACTGGATATAAACTCCCCAAACAGGCGAAAACCTACCACTGTCTCTGCCACCTCCCTCCATGCCTGGCTCCTCCGGTTTGTATCCCGGTAGGTAAATAGGGACTGGTCATAAAGCACCGGGTGATTCCCTACCGCTAATTTCTCCTCCATGTTTTGGAATATGAGGAAATGACCTGCGGTATTTCTCTCCCAGCATACACACGGTTTGATTGGCTAGCACTTGAACTGTCAGATTTGCATACACAGGATTTGATTGGCTGACGCTTCCACCTCAGCTTCAAAAGTTGAACATTGCTCAACTTTGAATCCTGAAAATCCTGAAAATCTCCGCTCTGCTTCCCACAATGCAGTTCGGCGAAAAGTGAGGCAAAGTGACTTCACCCCATTCAAAGTGAATGGGGTGAAGCGTTTCAAGATTTTTTAACGCTGCTGTGTGGACGGGCCGTAAGGGTTATTTGGAGAGTCTGAATAACACAAAACAAGTGGCGACGGTTAACCCACAAGTACCGTCTTTCTTTTACCTCGGTGTTATTTGAAAATCGGGGTCTTTGGGATCTGGCTTCGGCTGCTCTTCCTCTTCATCATCATCGTCGTACCACAGCATCCCGAGGCTCCCCGTGTCCTGCTCGGCTGCAAACAGATTCATTTCACTAACTAGTTACTAGGCAGATTAAACTTTGAATACATACTTCTGAACAGAGATGGGGTCGTTACTAAAAAAAAGTAATATATTACATATTACTTTAAAAAAAAGTAATATATTACACTACTTCGTTACTCTCTACATAAAGTAACTCGTTACTTTACTCGTTACTTTACTCGCAGGGCCGGCCCGCCCCTCCCTACAGGCAGATCACGCAGACTGCTAAAGTTTCAAATGTTCTCTTTAGTTCAGTTTCCATTGTCGCATAAGACTGATCCAGATAGCTCTGACTATGGCTGTCCTCTGTCTCCTGCTATCTGTATTTTGCGCAGTATATCTCTGAACGATGCGATGGTGATTCCACTGTGCAAATGGGCAACATTTCCTCTACTATGAAGGATGCTACAAGCCTGTCCATCTCTGCTTTGGTTACCGGTCCTCCAAATTCTAATTTGTGCCGCTTCGGAGTCGGCGGCGGCGCACTCACAACATCCTCACTCTGGGTTCGGGGGTCCGGTCCTTAGCTATTAGCTTCACCTTAGCATGTGTTCTTTGCAGGTGTTTGTTGAGGTTTGACGTGGTGTTTGCAGCAGTGGATAACAGCTTCTGGCCTGGACACAGTTTGCACCTCACCGTCACATTCCTGTCTATTCTTCGGACGAACTCAAAATAATGGGCATACCTCCACCCCTCGGAAGTTATCGCTGACTCAGCCATGTTTATGCAGCACTGCACGTGGAGATGTGGACGCACAAGTTGCGCAGATTACGTACATATAAACCTGCGGCGGAAACCCCTCTTGTCTGTCAGTGTGATTATGACTGATTTTATAAAAGTAACGAAGTAACGCGTGTCGGGGCAATGTTAGTAACTGTAGTGTGATTACTGAATTATAAAAGTAACGCGTTACACTACTCCGTTACCAACAAAAGTAATATTATTACAGTAACGCGTTACACCCAACTCTGCTTCTGAATATACGTGACACACCTGTAATATGCATTTTAAGAGCAGAACTGTTTTAACACACTCTTAGATTCACCTGGCTGCTGCTCCTCTTCTTCTTCACTGGAAACCACCACATGGTCTTCAGCATCTGGAACCAGAGCTTTAATACGAAAACAATCATATGACTCAGTTAATCCCCTTTAGCTGGTATAGCAGTACATACGGTATAGCAGGTACATTTAGTGTCACTTTTTGATGCCGAATTGTCAATACTAGAATAAAAAAGGTGTGTTAGTGTTTATTTAATTCTCTCTGAAGTCGGTATCGTGATTTTTGAATCAGAATACCTTTATTGGTCCCAAAGAGGGGACATTTACATGTTACATCAGAGCCAAAGACAGCTTAATGTTAACTAATACAAATAAATACACGATTTACAAAATACACATCCTGTAAGAGTTCTGAAGATTTAGCAGCCAGGTATACATGCACAGTTATTAACGGCATATATTGTATTTCACAACAAGGGGTGTTATAGCACTGTGTGTGTGTGTGTGTGTGGACCTCTCCTCTGCAGGTATATCATTGTTATTGTATCTGTAACTGTATTCATCTTGTGTGAATCTGTACTTTCACTCGTATCTTGTATTTCATATATAATTCCCCCAAAGTGATCACGTTTTAAATGGACTTCCTGTAATGAAAGGAGCTTTGTTACGACATGCAAAGGTTGTATTTCATGTATAAGTTCCTCCATGCTCCACCTCTCCTCTGCAGATTGATCCGGGGCTTCAGGAGCTCCAGCTGGATGTTCTGCTGGCCGATCTCCCTCCTCAGGCCCGAGGCCTCCTCCTCGTACCCGGACACAGTTCTCTGTAACACCGCCAGGATCTCCTGCAGCGCGGTGCTCAGCTTCTCCGTCACGATGCCTCTCAGGATGTCGCATTTAGACATTTCCTCCACACTCTCGGAGCTGTCCTTCCAGTAAAACATGCTTTCATTTGTCTCCAAAGGGGCGATTTTACGTAGGAAAACTTCGCGCATCAAGACGTGGTGGTGTGCTTCCAGGTGGAGGAGCGGTGTGGCTGCATAATGGGTCCGATGAGAAACAAAACACAGACACATTCCCTGTAGAAGTTTTTTTATTTTTGTTGTCGTTAATACACAATTAGTTTTGATTGCCTTTTTAGTTTGTGTGCATTAGTTTCAATTATCTTTCTTTCTTAAACCAGTAAACGGAAAAGAGGCTGCAATGTTTATTTACTTTGAGTTTTTTACCTTAAAAACGGCGGAGTTCCCGGAAGTCATTTCAAAATAAAAGCCCTCGGCTGCAGTCGAATTGTCCACAAATCTTCTCCTATCGTCTATTCCTCTCCTCTGTGTGAAACGTCTCAGGGTTAAGGAATAGTGGATAGGAGAATTCAAAAGGACTTAGGAGAAGAGACTGCACTTTCACTATCCGACGTGTTTATGATGCGCCAGCAGAGGTCATAAATGTGCGCCTGCTGCTGTGGGGAAACTATGGAAACTACAGTTTTCTATACAGCGGACTACAACATGGATGTTTAATAAGAACGAGGGACTACTGTAAACTCATCTAGAGACTCTGCACCGTGCTCTGATGCTGTTGTTTTATGCTTTATGAACGGGGACAACAGAGAAACATATTCTTCATGACCAAAGTTGGAATTGAAATAAAAAAGGAAAGTGAAACTTATGCTCGTCACCCTCTCCCTCCGGTCCACATTAATACAAATGATCCCAATACGTATGATTGTATGAAAAGATCTTCAAATCAATACAAATGTATTTATTATAAACGTTAGTCCTTAACATCTATCACTGTGTGTATCACCATTCAAACATCTTTTAAAAGTTGAACAAACCCCACACAGCTCAGTAAAGACTGTGAAATGTTGACTTTATTTGATCATTTCAGTAAAAACTAACGTTCATATTTCTCTTTTTGATTATAATACTGATGAACGTTCAAAACAAAGCACTTTGGCATGACAACCGATTATGACCGAGGAATTATATCATGAACGTTACGGTGCTTATTAAGCATTTTAAAACGTATGTGGTAAGTTGCCAAAGTGCTTTGTTTTGAACGTTCATCAGTATTATAATCAAAAAGAGAAATATGAACGTTAGTTTTTACTGAAATGATCAAATAAAGTCAACATTTCACAGTCTTTACTGAGCTGCAGGGGCGTAGCACAAAACTCCGGGCCCTAGCTGTCTCTGTGGGCCCCTTCCTCTCTAGATCCATGTCTCTAATGCACCTTTTAAAATGTATTTACAAATGACTGAGTCAACCACTGTACACATGAATCTAGCGGTTATTAGGGAAGTCACTAATGAACTAAAGTAGAACTAAAATATGAATAATAATAATAGAAGTAATAATACTCTGTGCACATGTCAACCCTCTTTCCTCAACATACTGTAGTTTACAATGACTTGACTATGGATAAATGAGGTTTGCTTATCATGCTCAAGAGAACATTCTTCATGTTTATTTAAATATTTATCATTCCCACGGTATAAGACAAAACAAAACACCATCTTAGTTTTCTAACCACTACATTGAGAGTGCTTGCTATACTGCATATCAACAGACAGCTGAACAAGACTTCACAAGTCATGATTATTTGCATAACACACAAAACATCTGATGCTTTGGATAATATGATTGATCTTGCAGTTATTGAACACATATGAAGAATGTCTAACTTCAAACTCTTATGTGTCGTATGGAACTGATGATATTGGAGTTCATTCCCCAGTACATTTGACGGGTCTTCTTGTTAGCAAAATCATTAGCTGACACTTCTTCTTTGAATGATCTGCGTTTAGAGCAAGCCACTTAGTTCGCAGGCGCTGAAGCAAATTCTCATTGAATTACATCGGGGAAGATCTGTCCGTTATCTGTCTGTCCAGCTGCAGGTGGAGAGGGGGGGGGGGTTATCTGTCTGTCCAGCTGCAGGTGGAGAGGGGGGTTATCTGTCTGCCAGCTGCAGGTGGAGAGGGGGGGTTACCTGTTCAGTGTCCTCCTCTCCACCACAGCTTCAAAGGGGTCCAGCTTGATGCCAGGTGGAGAGGGGGGGGGGTTTATCTGTGTGTCCAACAGCATCAGAGCACGGTGCAGAGTCTCTAGATGAGTTTACAGTAGTCCCTCGTTCTTATTAAACATCCATGTTGTAGTCCGCTGTATAGAAAACTGTAGTTTCCATAGTTTCCCCACAGCAGCAGGCGCACATTTATGACCTCCGCTGGCGCATCATAAACACGTCGGATAGTGGAAGTGCAGTCGATTCTCTAAAGCACCGCAGTCTCTTCTCCTAAGTCCTTTTGAATTCTCCTATCCACTATCCCTTAACCCCATGACGTTTCACTCAGAGGTCAAGGGTTAGACGTTAGGAGCTGATTTTTGGACTATTCGACTGCAGCCGAAGTTTCAAAGCTCTTTTCCTATCATCTAGAGCAGGGGTCTCCGGCCCGCGACTTCATTTTCTGTGGCCCCGCAAGAGCTTGCAAAGAATATAATACGTTTATTATACGGTTACATGCCGCTTTACAGAAGCAGGTTGCCCATAAACTACATGTCCCACAATGCATCTCGTTTTGTGACATGCGCACTGAAGAGACTTGCAATTACTTGCCCTGGACTTCTGCTTTCAAACGTAGATAGTTACTAAGTTATTATCCTATCTGATAATAATCCAATTCAGAGGCAATAATGTAATATAATACATTATTTTATATATATATTATATATTTATATAGTTACAACCGGCCCTTTGAGTGCAACCATAATGCTAATGTGGCCCGTGATGAATTTGAGTTTGACACCCCTGCTCTAGAGAATCAGCTCTCATCATGGCTGCCACTGAGGAACTTCCGGGTCATTTCACTCCGTTAGGAAGGTTCCTGAGAGAAACTGACAATTTGAGCGCAGCCTTGAGAACCAACAACACTTAATGATACATAGAGATTATAAGATATGGTGTGACTCACAAGAGACAGTTTGAAATGCCCTTTGAGTCTAAAAAGTAAAATATATAAGAAGAAAAAACGCCAGACGAGTGGAGGCTTCACCCGGAGGTGGTGAAGCAGGTCTGGACTCAGTTCGGGAGAGCAGAGGTGGACCTGTTCACCAACCGGCGCAACAGCCACTGTGCTCTGTGGTTCTCCCTGGCCCGGTGGGACAACCCGCCCTTGGGGGTGGACGCATTTGCACACGAGCCATGGCCAAGAAAGCTGCTTTACGCCTTTCCACCGCTGCACCTTATCCCCCCCCTCCTGGAGAGGGTGAGGCGGGAACAGCTGTCAGTCATCCTACTGGCCCCAGGTCTCCGCTTGGCGCCGTGGTATGCGGGGGTAACACAGATGATGGTGGGCCAGCCCTGGGCGATTCCTCAGGTCTGGGGGGGGGCGCTGTCTCAGGAAGCAGGTGCAATAAGGGCGTTACCCACTCTGGGCCAACCTCTCCAGGCTTGGCTCCTGAGAGGGACAGGCTAAGACAGGTGGGGCTGTCTGACAGTTATTCAGACTATCCAAGCAGCAAGAGCAGAATCCACCACAGCTTGTTACAGGCCAAAGTGGGCGGGATTCCAGCGATGGTGTGAAGGAAGGAGTCTAGAGCCTCTATCATGTACGTTGGGCTCTATTCTATGCTACTTACAGATACTGGTGGACAGGGGGCTGGCTCATTCCACAGTTAAGGTGTATGCAGCAGCCATTTCGTCCTGCCATGAGGGATTTGGAGGCAGGTCAGCCTTCAGTCAGCCGCTTATGGCGCGTTTTTTTGCAGGGGGTCAGGAGGCAGCGCCCGGTAGTGCACGCCTCCGCCCCGCAGTGGGACCTGCCCCTGGTGCTCGAGCCTCTGGAGCTCTCCTCCCTAGTAGCACTGTCATGGAAGACAGCGTTGCTACTTGCCTTGACTTCAGCCAAAAGAGTGTCCGAGCTGACCTCTCTGTCGGTGCACCCAAGTTGTCTTTTGATCCGGGGTGACCGTAGCGGGGCGACACTCAGACCGAACCCCTCCTTTGCTCCCAAGAGCCTAAGGAGTTCGTTCAGGTCGAGGGCTATTCAGTTAGGTGGCTTTAATCTTCCACCCCATATTGGGGCCAGGGAGGCTAAATTGCACCTCCTCTGCCCAGTGCGTGCACTAGCATGCTATGTAGAGCGCACGGCTGCCATTAGGCACACTGAACAGCTGTTTGTGTGCTTTGGGGATGGTGTGGCTGGAAAAGCCCTCTCCAAGAAGCGCCTGACAGGATGGATCTGCGAGTGCATTACACATGCCTATGGACGGGCGGGGAGAGCCCTCCCCACTGGGGTCCGTGCACACTCTACACGGGCTGTGGCTGTGTCAACAGCCTTATTCAGCGGCGTGTAGAAGATATATGCACGGCGGCGTCTTGGTCTACGCCAGGCCCCTTCATAAAGTTTTACCTCTTGGACATGTCTGGCTCCTTCTCGTCGTCTGTGCTTGCCGGGGCAACACATGACTGGTGAGAGGGGGGGGGGGGGGGCTGTGGGTCAGTAGGTATCTGACCCCCCCTGGACATAATGCACTTATGTTTTTCCCATGCTCCTTGGGGACCTGGGAAACATGGTGCGCAGTGAGCCCCATACAGGGCTGGAGGACTCTCTGGAGAGCCTTCCCCACTATTTTTTTCCATACACACTCTACGCGAGGTAAGCGTGTGTGAGTGTGCCTTATCCAAGCTGCGGCCCCGACTTCTCCATGGTTACAACCGGTTGGGAGGAAGTGGGGGTGCGGTGGATGTTAGCCAAAAGCCGGTCAGGGGCAGTGTGATGGGTCGATGTTGTTGGACGACAGGGCGTTTATACATCGGGGCTGTGTGATATATAACGGGGGGTTACGTATTGTAACCCTAGTTATATAAACACAGGCGGAGCCCTCTACCTGGGGGCCCTGTCTTTCCTATGCCGCTCGCTGAAGAGGGTGTAGGATGACGGTCGGGAGGCGTAGCCGCCTTATATACTGTGGGCCTGCGCATTCAGGTAGGCTCGCCCCGATTGGCCGGCTACGTTTATGCAACTCAGTAGGTGAATGCACGCATAGCTTGATAGAGAGTAGTACCCCTAGAGTCCAGGAGAGGGCTCCGCCTGTCCTTATATAACTAGGGTTACAATACGTAACCCCCCGGTATGTTCTTAGACGCCCTATTGTATAAAAAAATACTAATAATATTGACATTATTTTTAGGGTTATTTATCATTTGGATTTTAAAGTTTTTGGCTTTACATAAATATCAATGATTCAACATGTCACGTGATTATTATTATTTAAAAAACATATTCATGTATTATTTATTATATTTAATATTATATTAAATGAAAATAACATAAAATATATATAATATATAATAAAAGGTAATTAAGGTTTTTATTATACAATATGATCAATGTTGGAATCTAATTTTAGTTTTTTAAATACTTCCACTGTACTTGAGTATTCCCATTTCTTGCAAATTCATATTGTATATTATATTATTTATATCGCTGTGTTTACATTATTATACATTTCTTGCCAGAAACGTAATTTTACAAGATAAAACATAAGACATTTTCACTGAAGAGAGCTTGAACGCATCGTATTGTAAGTCAACGAAACCTCAGGTAACTGTTAGCTATGTTAGCTTACTACAATGTAGCATTATTAGATTAATGAAATTCTACGTTTAAAGTGAACTTACCTGATAAATACAACTCACAAAAATGTCAACAAGCTTTTTTTAAATGTTTATTTGTCAACATTTTGGAAAAATTATTATTACAGTTTTTCAGGATGTTATTCCGTCCGCCACCGTCTCTTCTTCCCGTCGGTGTTCCTTCATGTGAGTTTTCAGACAGTGACTCTGCGTAAAGGCTTTCTCGCAAACGATGCATTTGTACGGTTTCTCCCCGTTGTGCGACCTCATGTGAACGGTCAGATGTTCCTTACGAGCGCACGCTTTCCCGCAGATATTGCACACAAACGGTTTGACGCCCGAATGTGTTTTCATGTGTCCTCTGAGGATACTCAACGCATTAAAGGTGCGCCCGCACTCGGAGCATTTGTGCGGTTTCTCCCCTGTGTGAATCACCATGTGTCGAATCAAAGCGCCTTGAGACGACAACCCTTTTCCACATTCCTGACAAACGAACTTATCCACGCTGTGTGTATTCAGGTGACCCTTCAGCTGAGGTAAACTGTGGAAAGTCTTGCAGCAAACGTCGCAGAGGTGCGTTTTGTCTCGAGCCGCGTGGATTTTCTCGTGCACTTTAAGCCTCTCGGGAAGTAAAAAACGCTTACCGCACACCTGACAGACGTGGCGTTTCTCCCCGCTGTGAGTCAGCTTGTGTCGCGACAAAGATCTCAGGTCGCAAAGGGATTTCCCGCAAACGTCGCAACTGTACGGTTTCTCCCCTGTGTGACTGCTGCTGTGAACCCTCAGCTGGCGACTAGAAGAGAAAGACCGATCGCAGACTTGACACTTGTGTGGTTTCTCCTGCACGTGTTCCCTCCGATGCCAGATCAAACTGGATTTCAACAGGTACGCTTTGTGGCAGACGTCGCACTCGTACGGTTTCTCTCCCGTGTGCAACACGGCGTGTTTATCTCGACTCCTGGCGGTGAGGAAGGACTTTTCGCAGATGTCGCAACTCTCTAAAGTTTTCTGGTGAGTTTGCAGATGGTGTCTCAGATCCTCGACGTTTTCTCCACACACTCCACACACACTTTCCTGTTCGTGCACGTGACCCCAGGAGTGTTTGATCAGCATGTTCGGGGATCCTCGAAGAGCTCCGCAAACTTTACAAGCTAAAGGAGCGCCGACGGTTTCCTTTCTCCTTTTTGTTTTCACTCCCGAAGATTCCCCTCGTAACTCCTTCTCTCCATCGTCACTCTCCTCTGGTTCCTCGACTGGTTTCCACTCCTTATCTCCAACATCATCTCCATCATCTTCCTCCCCCTCATCATCATCATCTTCTCCATCGCCACCTTCTTCTGCTTCTGATCTTCCAGGTTTTTCTCCGTCTTCATCGGTTTCTTGTTGCTGTGTCGGATTGTCAGCTTCGTCGCTCTGCATGTTTTCAGCAGGACTGTAGTGGGAACTAAAACGGCCGAAGAAAAGAGTTTTAATATTGAAATGCTGCTTTATCTTTGGTTGTTACACAGCGTGCTTATTACTAAGGATACTTTAAATATGAGAACATATGGCCACATCTATCTTGTAGATAAAAATGGGCTTAACGTTTCAGTTTTTCTTTTTCAAGAGGCAAAACTACACACGTTTATAATTTTGACAAAGCTGTTGAAACTGAAGTTGACCTGTCGGAATACATTTTATAATCTGATTCTAAAGTTGTCCAAAACTGATCATTATTTTTTTAACGTAACTATTTATTTCACAGGTAAAAAGTACAATTAAAATATAGTTTTACCATTTCCCTTCCACCCTTGTCCCAGAAATATTGGTTGCGATAACATCCATTGAATTAAAGAACCATAAAATAATTAAATATCAACGATCTTTGTTAAATTACAGTGCATCCGGAAAGTCTTCATACCCCTTCACTTTTTCCACATTTTGTTATGTTACAGCCATATTTCAAAACGGATTAAATGTATTTATTTTCTCAACATTCTAGACACATTACCCCATCATGACAAAGTGAAAAAAGTTTTTAAACACTTTTTGCAAATGAATTAAAAAAAACAACTAAAATATCACATAAACATAAGTATTCACACCCTTTACTCAATACGTTGTTGAAGCACCTTTGGCAGCTAATACAGCCTCAAGTCTTCTTGAGTATGATGCTACAAGCTTGGTACACCTATCTGGCCCTAGGCTCTGGAACACTCTGCCCCTCCATGTGAGGTCGGCCCAGACCCTAGGGTTTTTTAAATCTACACTAAAAACACACTTCTTCTCTCTGGCCTTCTAGTTAGAGCGGAGCACGACTCCTGACTTTTCCTTGTGTTTTTTTTTTAATTAATTTTTTTATATATATCTGTTGTAATTTATTGTCTTTTATTGTGATTGTAGTAATGTGTTTTTATGTGATTGTAGTTATTACATGTACAGCACTTTGGCTCGACCAAAAATCGCTTATAAATGTGCTTTATAAATAAAACTTGATATGATTTGATTTGATTTGGGCAGTTTCTCTCATTCTTCTTTGCAGATCGTCTCAAGCTCCATCAGCTTGGATGGGGAGCGTCGGTGCACAGCCATTTTCAGATCTCTCCAGAGATGTTACATTGCATTACATTACATTACATTACATTACATTACATTGCATTTAGCTGACGCTTTTATCCAAAGCGACTTACAATAAGTGCATTCCAACAAGATACAAACTTGAAGAAAACAGAATCATATAAGTACATCAGGTTTCATAGAGCCAACACATTTCAAGTGCTACTCAACTGGCTTTAGATAAGCCAGTCCTTTATTAGTATATAAGTGCTTTGTTAGCAATTCTTTGTTAGTAATTCTATCGCTCTACCGATGTTCAATCAGGGTAAAGTCTGCACTCTGGCTGAGCCACTCAAGGACATTCACAGACTTGTCCCGAAGCCACTCCTTTGTTATCTTGGCTGTGTGCTTCGGGTCGTTGTCCTGTTCAAAGGTGAACCTTCTCCCCAGTCTGAGGTCCAGAGCGCTCTGGAGCATCAAGGATCTCTCTGTACATTACTGCATTCATCTTTCCCTTGATCCTGACTAGTCTCCCAGTTCCTGCCGCTGAAAAACCTCCCCACCATGCTTCACTGTAGGGATGGTGTTGACTAGGTGATGAGCGGTGCCTGGTTTCCTCCAGACATGATGCTTGGCATTCATGTCTCTGTACCCTTCCCCAGATCTGTGCCTTGATACAATCCTGTCTCTGAGGTCTACAGACAATTCCTTGGACCTCATGACTTGGTTTGTGCTCTAATGTGCACTGTCAACTGTGGGACCTCATATAGACAGGTGTGTTCCTTTCCAAGTCATGTCCAATCTATTTAATTTACCACAGGTGGACTCCAGTCAAGTTATAGAAACATTTCAAGGATGATCAGTGGAAACGGGATGCACTTGAGCTCAATTTGCAGTGTCATAGCAAAGGGTGTGAATACTTATGTACATGTGATATTTCATTTAATAATTTTTAACATGTTTGCAAACATTTTTTTAAAACGTTTTCACTTTTTCATTATGGGGTATTATGTGTGGAATATTGAGAAACACAATTAATGTAATCCATTTTTAAATAAGGCTGTAACATAACAAAATGTGAAAAAAGTGAAGGGGTATGAATACTTTCCGGATGCACTGTAAGTGGCTAAGTTTATGGTTAACTAAATCTTAAATGACTTATTAACCTGTTAAGCCCGGAGCCTGTTTTTCAGGTCTCGGGCTCGAAAAAGACATTCCCAGAACAAATGACTATATCTTCACTTCTAAAAGGGGTAAATTAATAATCTTTTTTCTCAAAGCAATGATAAACCTGTGAGTTGGATGTAGAAAAGTCAGAATCAATATAGATGTTTTTATTTTAAAGTAAATTCAGATTGAACATAGTAAATAAATGTAAATTATAGTTTCCGTCTTACAGATAGTGAAAACTACCCTTGAATGATGGGATCGTAGAATAAAAGCTTTAGGAATCCAAACTACAACATATAATAAGTACCCTGTATCAAGATTGATGCAAAACAAGTGACATTTGACCTTTTTAGAGAGATTTAGCAAAAAGAAACCACTTCTGGGGTCATTTGGGTGGATTTGACCTATCTCTGGCCCCCCTTGCTCAATTTTGATGGTTGACACCTCTTTTTAACCGTTAGAGCCAATAGAATCGAGGGGAAGTTCCTAAATCCACCTACACGTTACCATTGAGAAGTGAGAGTGATGCACATGCAGCTTGCCCAAAACCGAAAGCTATGTTACGCTCTGAAAACTGAAAACTAGGCTTATTGACCTAAATATGATGATGGATTATCAGTAATCATTTCAAAGTGACACAGAGACATTGGATTAACCTTCAGCAGCGGTTTTATCTTTTTAATGCCATTAAACACAACTTTTGATCAGAAAAACAGCAAAGGTACGACGTATTTGCCGTTTTGGCTCCGTAAAGCTACGCTGTGTGTCTGGGTTTGCCTGAGCTGCCGCGAGTTTTGATCGCACAGTGATGATACTTATACCTCTAGAATCTGTGGAATCTCAGCTTAAATCTGATATATTGTTCGTGCAGATCCGATGAAGTATAAAAGATCGCTAACGTGAGTTCTGTGCTAAGTAAGTTAGCATTTTTTCGCTTAGTGCTAATTCAGAGTGTCGGCGTTAGACTTGTGTTTTGTTTCGGTAAAAATTGTTCGTCAGTTAGCTGAGTTTCTTCCCGTTAAGTGGGTATGACACAATCATAGTTAGTTAAATGTTAAGGAGCCCTGAGACACAGTTTCGTCGAATAAAAGCTGGGCTTAACAGGTTAAGTAGTCTTATACTAAAATGCAAAGTTGAATTTACACCCATGTTTAAATGATATATGATATTAACGATTAGAAGATACAACAGAAGGTTGAATTAAATAATTACCTTGTATTCGGCCTGTTTTCATCACTTCCTGTTTCATGTGTTACGTCGTCTTTCCTCCCCGGAACAGGAAGTTGCTCCGAGTCCTGAGAGTTATCTGCAGACTGGAAACAAAAACAATCACTTTTAAATCATGATTTGTGCTTGAATACCTGATATATGCATTTTGCAAGTGGAGAAGCAATTAATACAAAAATGTATTTGCAGAATTTGGCAGTTTCTTTAATATGAGAATTGTTTATTGTTAATGTTTAATTATAAGAGACAAAGCTGCTCATAAAATGAAATTAAAACATGGAGAATATCCTCAGACTAAAATAAGGAAGACATTTAAATAAAAACAATAAAATAAGAGTAAATTAAGACAAAAAAAATATATCTAAAAATGAAAATAAATGCAGTGTGTCAAAATAATATATATAATCAAATCAAAGAAATAAAGTAAATACAAAATAAATATAAAAGTGTCTTTGAATTTCAAGAAAAGCGCTCTATAAATAAAATGCATTATTTTTATTAAATATAAAAATCTAATTCATAAAAACAATGAAAATTAAATACAAAAGTAAAATCTGAAATAAAATTAAAATAAATACAGTTTATATATAAAAAATATATATATTTATAAAAGTCAAATCAAGCAATCTGATTGGTTCTTAGCCGTGATATAATGAGCGTATATCACGGGTAGAATTGTAGTTACTTTTCACAAGTCAGTATCCCTCCGCGTCTGAGAAAAGCTACAACCGTTACAGCAGTTACATTACGTCCGTTACGAAACTAACTAACAAAGCTCAAGATGGAAACATTTAAGGTTAACTTCGACCTCCGGGGTGGCCTTACCAGAAAACACCTAAACGACGACATGCAGAGCTACGTGAAGAGCAGGTAGACCAACGGAGAAAGTGGAGCAATATTCTCGCCACGCCAAACAACAGCCTAGAACAACCTCAACCTATACGAGTAACCACGTAAGCCATGCTACTGATGCTGGACAGGTTTTCAGTGGCTGCACAATAAACAACAACATACACATTAATGTAAATAAATAGCCAAATAATGGATCAACGCTCTCTGTCTAATATGTTCGCTAGCTGTTGTTAGTGTTGTTGCATAGCAACCACCTCGCACTATGTTTCCTGCAGAAGGCAACGGAGGGACTATTTTATTTTGAACATCATTATTTAATAATAAAAACTATTTAAATTAGAGTGTGTATTTTTCTTTCATATTGCCACACTTGGTAACCGTTTTATAAAAGCAATAGCTCACTTCAGGCCGTGATATATGCTCAGTATATCACAGCTCAGGGGGTTGAACCACGCGGCTTAGCTGTGATATAATGACCATATACCACGGCCTGTCGTGAGCTATTGCTTAATTATATAAATAAAAAACATAATAAAAAATAAAACATAAAAAATAAATATTGTTACCCTCCTCTCTCTCAGGTAGAGCGCTGACCTCCCCCTCCCCACCGCCCCGACGCTCCTCTGGATTTCTTCGGGCGTCAGACTCTTCAGCTCCAGTGTCTGCAGACGTCGAGACGGGTCAGCCGTCATGGCGTCCACCGGGAGGCGTAACCGTGGAAACGAGGAACGGAGAAGAAGCAGGAAGTCGTCCTCCGACAGACCGGGGGGGCAACGCAACTCCCGCACCCCCGACTTCAACACTGAGGCGGCGGGAAAATAAAAACAAATAAAATCCATGAATTTAGATTCACACTGAAATTTATTATTTAATCATTTTTCTGAATTCTGATTTTCTTCTTAGAATTTTGACTTTTTTCAGAATGTAATTGTTTGTCAGAATTATGATTTTTGTTTTTAATCAAAAAGTACCTTTTCACAGAATTTATTTATCAGATTTCTTTCCTTTTTTCTCAGAATTTTATTTTGTTTCTGAATTCAGTTTTTTTTCTGAAAATGTTGACATTTTGACTTTTTTTCACGAAATTTAAATTTTCTAGAATGTAATATGTATATAACGTTTTTTTAACATTTCTATTGTTTAGATTTATTTTGTCTTTAATTACTTTTAAATTAATTAAATAACACAAAAAATGTAATAACTTTAATTAATTAATTAAAATTTTTAGAATGGATTCGTTTTAAAACCTATGGAGGTTTTTGGCAAAAGATAGTTGATTTTTCAAACACTGAATTCATCAGGACATTAAATGGAGTTATATGTAAAAAATGCATGCAATTAACATTAATTTAAAGTTAAATGGATTTGAATTATTAAAGGTCCCATGTCATGCTTTTCCGGTTATTACCCGTCCCCTTGTGTTATGAAGCTTCTGCATGTGAACGGTCTGCAGAGTCATAAACCCTCAAAGTACACCCTGTAGGGAGTAAAACTCTAACACAGAAAATACCTGTCTATGCTGCCCCAGAACGCCTCGTTGGACATTTCTCATGTTCTTCCTGGGCATCGTGACGTCTGGATACCCAGTAGCCGCGCCCAGAGCTATGACGCACCCTCTGCCAGCCTTTCACGAAACAAAGCTTCCCAAACCTTTCAGGATTCATGCCGGATATGTACAGCGTAGGGCACTGAAGAACGATGCTGTTCCTACTTTGTTTGGACCAGCGGGAGTTCGGGTACACAACCTGTAAGTATTCATTGTTGTTTGTGTATTTATGATGTTTAAAACAAACAAGGTATCTACCACGACTGTTTAAATGGGTAAACGTTTTTCGGACTACTAAATTGGGATGGTGGAGAAATGCTCTCCGCAGACCCTTGCTCACAGCGTTATAAACCTCTTACTCAATATCAAGCCACACTTATTGGTTTTACTTCGGCTGTGAGTGTTTGTGTGTGCTCAGGATGAGTTTCGCTTGTTCTCGCTGTATCTCTATCGCCAACACGGAAACCTGTCTGCTCCTCACGAGCAGCTGCACGTCGCTTGACCAATCAGAGCACACTGGGCTCACAGGGAGGGGGGGCGAGCTCCAACAAGCTGTTTAGGACAGAGAGTGAATACACATACTATACAGAGATGCTGTATGAGAAACCAATGTGAGTTTGGAACATTGAACAATATAAATCTATTCTAGTAGACCTCAACAATGGAATTATGATCAGTGGAAATGGCCATGACATGGGACCTTTAAGATCAAAGTAATGGAGTTTTTTTTTAGAAAATGCTTTATTTTGCATATTTAAGGAGTGACTCACAGCCTTTCCTGAGCGTGTCGGTGTCGGCGTCGTGCAGGAAACACACTCGCAGCTTCACAAAATCACTCCTCTTCCTCCCCGCCTTCCTCCTCTTCCTCACTGAGTCGCTGTAAAAATGTAAAATTAAGAATCCTTCAGATGCAAGTTTTTCCCTTTCAAGACTTTTAAAGTGTTATATTAATAAATTAAATCATATGTTAACCTGTGTTCTGGTGTCTGAGGATCACCCTGATGCAGGACTGCCTCCTCTTCATCTTGTTTATCCTCGTCTTCCTCAAAGGGATCCGAGTCCTCCACGTCTAAAGACAAAAGAAAGTTCAACATTATTTTACATGCAAATAAAAAAATAAATAATAAGAATAATCTCCAATACATTTTCTACCTGAACACTTTTTAATTAAAATGTGATTTATTGTTTTTGTATATATTATAAATTAATATAATTGAGTTATTCACATTCAAGTACAAAACTAAAGCGTAGATGACCTCTACATGGTGATATCTGCCACTCGTGCAGCAAAGGCAAAAGTGGGTCGACACTAGAAGGAATCTTCAACCCAACGATATTGTGGTCATCGTCGATGAAACAGCACCAAGGAACTCATGGCCCCTCGGCCGTGTGGTTAAGACCCCGCCTGGACCCAAAGGTCTGGTCAGAAGAGTGTTAGTTCAGACTAACGGCCCGTCCACACGGCGGCGTGCGTTGGAGCTTCAACGCTTCTGCCCATTCACTTTGAATGGGGCGACGTCATGCTTTGCCGAACTGCATTGTGGGAGCGTCGCTTCGCTTTGCTCGCTTCAAAAGATGAGCAATGTTCAACTTTTGAAGCTTCGGCGGAAGCGTCAGCCAATCAAATCATATGCCAGTACAAGCTCTAGCCAATCAAACCCCGTGCTTGTGTGTCCGGGGCGGGAGATTCATGTGAACACTTAAATTATATTATTAACATTTTAAACTGTATACCATGTTTATATAGGCCCTTTTTGTTTTTTGTTTGATGTATATATGTCACACTGTAGGACTACGGGAAACGATATTTCTGGATGTACAACATGTAGAATTATTGACAATAAAGCTGACTTTGACTTTTGACTTTGAAATGTGATTGGTTGTTGGTCGAGTTTCAGACACGCCCAGCCGGCAAGCTTCAACGCACGCCGCCGTGTGGACGCTGCGTAAGACTAACATCCTGCAGAGGCCCAAGCTCCGTCTACTCCTGGAAGCCAACTGAGCTCAAAGAGCCAATGCCCTACCCCTTATCCCCTGCTCACACACATACTATCTTTCCCACATCTTTCCATACACAAACCTCTCTATTTCAAACTACACTGACACTCTTCTGACCACCGTCTCCTGCCTCAGGGACAGTGAGTGGTGAGACCACGAGAGACACTGATGCATGAACCCTGGGGGGGTCTAAGTGGGGGCTAATTGAAATGACTTGATCAATGTATATATGCATATTAGTAGATTTTGTATGATAAACAGAAATGTGATATGATTATTTATTTATTTTAATTATGACAATTAATTAATTATTCTTTAGGAAACATTTTCCAAAATATCAATATTTAAAGTTGAATCATTAAAATGTGATGTTATATTAAGAATAAATAAATACATACGAGGATTTATATATATATATATATATATATATATATATATATATATATATATATATATAAACTAAATTAAATTACATTCATGGGTTAAAAACCATTGAATAATAATGTTTTAAAAATATATGTATATATAAAGTACCGGTCTGCTCCTCTTCCTTGGGGGCTTCGCCTCCTCCGGCCTCCACACGAAGCGCCTCCTCTGAAACTAAGACAATACTATTCATATATATGTTTAAATAACATGTGTTGATCACCTCTTTGGAAAACATCATTAAAATAAATAAATGATAATAGTTGTTTTTTAATCACATAAAGAAATCGCGTGTAAATAATTAATATAAATACAAAGAAAATAATATCTAAATATAATAAAAACAATTTTAAACATTAAAGTTATGTTATAGGGCACCTGTTTTAATAAAGTTCAAATAAACCATGTACACAATAATAATAACAGATAGCATGCGAGAGAAGAAGAAGTTAAACCATCAGATGTTAGCGGGACTCTGCTGCACATTAAAATAATTGAAATGTAAAAAGAAAAGGATTATTTGACATAATCACTTCTTGACTTTGGAAAATAATAATAATGTAATATATGTTTTTATAACATAAAGAAATTACATGCAAATAATTAATATAAATGTAAAGAAAATGAGAAATATAAAGCAATTATAGTGGACTTGTTTTAATATAATTCATTTTTATCCCACAGGCCATGAGACTGTTAAACTCCTGAACTCTGTGAAGAACATCCAGAGCATTCATCGGGTTGCATCGATCATTTATCTAATCAATCAATCCATTTACGTGTATAGACTCTTCTGGCACTATTTCTATTTTATTTGCACTAACTTGCTCATCTCAAAACATCTGTTGTATCTGTTCTATGTCCTATATATATTCATGTCGCTCTGTTGGAGGAGGACTTCAGGTTGTCATCTCCATCTCTACACTACAGCTGCTGAGCACATGATGAGAGAGACTTGAAACTTGAAACATTGGAACCAAGTAAACAATAACAATAACAGATTGCATGTGAACATAAAGCCTATGAATCCATAACATAACAAGATAACAAACAATGAGAGAAGAAGCAGAAACCCTTGGTGTTAAATCATCAGATGTTAGCGGGACTTTGGTGCACTTTACCCGGCCTGCAGAGAGTGATTCTCGGCTGCAGGAGCTCCAGCTGGTGCCTCTGCCGGGTGATCTCGCTCCTCAAGGCCGAAATCTCGTCCTCAAACCCGGCCACAGTCCGCTGCACCACCGCTAAGATCTCCTGCGACGCGGAGGTCAGTTTATCCGCGACCACCGCCCTCAGCATCTCAGATTTAGACAGATTATAATCCACCGAAGGAACCACCATAATGTTCACCGCCATTTTACCGAGTCTCACCTCTAATGTGGTCCGAGTGGAAAGCAAGGAAAACAAAGGTTCCGCTTCTGCTGGTGATCTACTGCCATCTTGTGGTGAGTTGTCATAGAAAAGTATTTATAAACAAAGGAACATGTAATACTTTTAATTCATTTAAAGTTTGTTATTTGTATTTAAATAGATAAATGGGGAGTTCGGTTTAAAATGTCTGTTGATGTGAGGATTTCCTAATAAATAGATACATGATTAAAAAAAGAAAACATAAAATAGGATAAATAAGATAAACAAATAGACAGAGATACTTTATTGATCCTAAATTGGGAAATTATTTAGTCACGGCAGCATTTGACGAGAATTACAAAATTAATCAAATGTTTTAATAAAATACAAATAAAGATAAACAATAAAAATGATGAAACAATATATATATTTTTTCTGTAAAAAAAAAAAAATGTACTGAGAAAAAAATCAAAAATTTGAAGAAAAGTCAGAATTCGAAACAAAAAAAGGCAAAATATAAATAAAAAGCCGAAATTTGACAATATGTATTTCTTATTTTAACAAACAATAATGATACATATATCCAAAGCGATTAAAGTTTTTATTAATCTGATGATTTTCCCGATTTTTTTATTTC
This sequence comes from Trematomus bernacchii, assembly GCF_902827165.1. Taxonomy (NCBI): domain Eukaryota; kingdom Metazoa; phylum Chordata; class Actinopteri; order Perciformes; family Nototheniidae; genus Trematomus; species Trematomus bernacchii. The sequence continues at coordinate 191,654 of NW_022987584.1, read as the reverse complement.
CGGATTAAAAAAATACTTCATATTTGTTTAATTTAAATTACAACGAATTAAACTTAAACAAAATGAAACCTAAATAAAGGTTATTCATTCAAACAGAAAAAGAAATAAAAATGTAAAATCATGTTATTATTATTATCTATCTGAGGACTTCCTAATAAATGAGTAAAAGGGCTGTCATTGTGAATTCAATTCAAAGTAAACATTTTAAAAAATCACGATTTAAAATTCAACTAAATTAAATAAACAGGCTGACACGCTGTAGTGCATATGCCGGGCCTGTAAGTGGCGCTGTAACTTCCGCCACAAAATACACCAAAAGCAGCGAGTTTAAGATCCCCCCGGATGTGTGAGGCACACACAAAAACAAACAAGGTAGAAGATGGCTGATATTCGCGCTAGAAAGGAGCTGTTTTCGTGGACTGACGATGAGGTAGAACTTCTGCTACATGTCACACTAGACTACAAAACTACCAAAATACTGGAGAATGTTGACTGGGAGTCCTGCAAGCTAAAATATAGCGGGATAGGGGACTTATTTCAGGCGCAATATCCGAGGACCCGGACAGAGAAAGATTTCCCTCACGACAAGATCTCCATTACACAGGGCCAGCTTACAGCGAAGCTCAAGCAAGTTCGCATTAAGTACAGGCAGGCGGTGGACCTTGGGCGTCGGAGTGGCCAAGGACGTGTTGTGTACATGTTCTTCGGGCTGTGTGAACAGATCTGGGGTGGCTCCGGCGTCGAGACGGGGGACTGGCTCGACTTGGAAGCGTCCTCGCCCGGACCAAGTTCATCCCCGAGTTTGGAGCGTCCCAACGATTCGCCAGAGTCGAGTGAATCCAACGGAAGTCTGCCAACTGCTGCGGTTGTAAGGCATCGCAGGGATCTGCTCCAGGTATGTTCATGATTTCAAGCTTAACGGACTTGCTATATACTACGATGCAGTACCTTCCACAGAAACACTGAACCTGTTTTGTAAAATTAGAAAGTATTGAGAGCTGTTGTATTTGTAAAATGTATTGAGAGCTGTTTCACAACATGCCTTTGGTCTTATGTTATCTGGTGGCTATGGTCCTATTGTGTAATAATACAAACATTCTCTGGTTTATTATAGGCACCGCTGAACGGCCACAGAAGTGACCGCCTGAAGAGAAAGCTTCCAGCTGAACACGCAGTGCTGGAAGACCTCCAAATAAAAAAGAGGATGTTGGCCCTAATGGAGCTAACCTCCAGCCGCAGCGCAGCCAGCATGGATCGGATGAATACCACCATGGACAACATTAACAGCACCATTCAGGGTGGCCTTTCCCTGATCAGGGAATTAATGCATGCACCCCCCCACAGTAGCAACGGTGGATATGGACACTTCCAGGAGCCCTCATCTCCATTCATTCCTTAAAGGCCACACCCGGCTACGCTGGACTACACACCAAGAGCAAACCCCTCACATGCAGACGATGACCCCTGACACCCCACAAGCTCCTTCGTTTTCATTCAGGCAGTCACTGTTTCAGGAGGACTTATAAAGCAGTGAGCTTCAGGTTTTTTTTTCCCGCACTTTTTGTTCAAAGGAAGTCTGGAAACATTTGTATTTTTAACTTTGCACATTGATTGGAGAATCACATTTTTTTTTTGTAGCTAGCAAAGGTGTTTTTTTCTTTTCTTTTACTGTGTACACCTTGTAGCTCTTACAACAAATAATGTTCTTAATAAAAACCTTGCAAAAAAAGAACAGTCTTGTCTTTCATGTAAGGGTCAATGCACTCTGTAAGCACTCTCTTTCCTTCTCCCTCATCACAGTCAGTGAGATATCTATTGCCCTGTGTGGGAGGCTGGAAGTCCTTTTCACCTTGTAAACATCATTTAGACTAAATAGACCACATGTCTGACAAGTAACCCCCCCTAGTGTCACATATCTGAACTGTGATATATATGTCACATTGGGCTTTAATGGTAAAGCCCAAACTATTGTTAGGCATATATTATAGGTCTCAGATATATAAAAAACATGTCTATGAAGTGTTTTGCTCAAAATACCAAACAGATCAGCCATTCCAGCCTCATGCCCCTCTATTTCAGCCTGTTACTAAAGTGCTGATACTGATTGGTTTAATGTATGTTCAATTTCAACAATCATCAATATGATCAGTATTATGCATTTTACAAAGAAAGTTTGCATTATGATTTTTATGAATTGTATAAATTGAACTTTGATTAAACATTCACTTATATTTTAATTGTGAAAACCCTCAAATATTTGTTAAAATACTATTTAGAGAAGGGAAGGTAAAACAATCTTAACGGGTTAATATAATACTTTTTTACTACAGTGTATGTACTATGTTTCGCTAGTGACCATTTTTGGGAGAGAAAGAACGTGCCAATACAGTCTGAAAATACGATATCAAAATGTACGGTCCTTTTACTAGATATGTGTCATTTAGATATGGTACAAAATATATATGGACAAAGTTTTGGGGAAAAAACACACAATTTCAAAAACATTTCCAACCTGACTTTGGTCCAATAGAAGTAGAATGATTAACTTAATTCACGAGGATGATGACATTTGTTGCACTTTATGTTCAAAGAAAGTCTGGAAGTGGTTGCAGCCAATTTTATTTTTAATTTCACACTGTGAACATTGGAGAATCACATATTTATTTGCTTAGTTTTACATATGTTACATGCATTAAATAGTACTAAAAAAAGTTATGATATAATACAAAGTATCCTGTAACAGTCCTTAGATTTAGCAGCCAGGTACATATACATATAACTAGCCAGGTATATGTATATTGTACAGCAGGGCTGCAGCAGCCTGTCGCTGAAGGAGCTGCACAGTGAGGACAGGGAATGTAACAAAGAATGTTTATCAGATCTTAATAAACACCTTTAAAAAAATAACAGTCTGTCTTTCATGTAGTCCTAAGGGTCAATGCACGCCGTAAGCACTCTCCTCACTCTCTTTCCCTCCCCCTCATCACAGTCAGTGAGATATCCATTGCTCTGTGTGGGAGGCTGTAAATCCTTTTCAGCTTGAATTGTTCCCAACACAGACTGATCATCCACAGCCTCCTTACTGGCCTCACAAACATTGTGGAGGACAAAGCAGGAGTAAATGACATGGGGCAGGTCAACCATGTTTATGTCCATAGGCCTTCTAAGTGCAGCAAATCTGGCCTTGAGGCGACCAAAAGCACACTCAATGACCTTACGTGCACTACACAAAGTTAGCCCAAAGTACTGTTCCTGGGCTGTGGAGCCACCGGATGCATATTCCTTCATCAGGTACGGCAGCAGCGGGTAGGCAGGATCACCAAGAAGATAAATTGGTATGGCCTCCTCTTCGTCCACAATCTGTTTTTTCAGAGCAGGGATCTTTCCAGTTTTCAAGTACATGTTTAGCTTTGAGTTAGCAAAGACCCGTGCATCATGCACACTCCCAGGCCACTTTACCACGACATCCATGAATCGGTACTTGTAATCACAGACAGCCTGTACATTAAGGGAATGTCTGCCTTTCCTGTTGATGTAGTCAGTGGGGTTGGTAGATGGCTGCTTGATTTCGATGTGGGTTCCGTCCACTGCTCCTAAACATTGTGGCATGCGCTGAGCACGATGGAACCCCTCAACCAGATCCGCGGTCTCAGGCTCAGTAAAAGGCAGCTTGATGTATTTTGGACCCAGGTGGATGGTGATCGCTCTGCATGTCTGCCTAATAATGAGGGACAAAGCCGGGCGGGAAACTCCGAAGGCGTTAGCAGTCTTCCGTAGCCTTCCCCCATCGCTCAGGTAATAAAGTACTAACACCCTTTTCAGTGGATCAATTGGCGCCCTCATGTTCGTTGTTTTCTTCTCGATATATGGGCGCAGTTCTTCGCTCAGGGCAACGACAGAGGCTTTGGACATGCGGAAGTTCTCCCTCCATTCATCGTCCACGACAACGCCATTGACAAAATTGTCCCACCAACTGCTAGTTCTGCCCGGTCTTACCCAAAGCGTTCTCCTGGTCGCCCTTCTGGTTGTTCTCCGCGGTGGATTTAGCAACATGTAGTTCATGTTGTTCTCCATGTCCACTTGTGGCTTGTGGTTTTCGTAGAAGCACCGTAGATGTAGCACTAACATCTGTATCATGGTCAGTAGCGTCTGGAGCACAGCAGCAACCCTGTGATCCGCCATTGTTGTTGTTGTTGTTGGCGAAACGCATCAGCAATGACGCGGGGCTGAGCAGGAGAGGTGGGGAGCGTGGTGGGGAGAGGCGGGGCTATCGTTATTTTTTCCGGAAATGATCGTATAGAGGCGATTACACGGAGCCGTTTGACCCCCCAGAGCGTTTCGTTTGCAAATCTATCCACCTTGGGACCCGTTATCGTTTGTGGGGTCCGTTTCTATCGCTTTGTTACGGCCTCGTGTAAATGAAAGGGCTATACTAAGAGAAACTATGCGGATACAACCCGTTTCGTTCTCGTGTAAAGGGGGTCTCAGAGCTGCTGAGTCACACGTCACGGCCTCCTGGTGCTGCTCCTCTCAGAGCTGCTGAGTTGTCCCCCCCCTCCCTGACATGACCAATGAGGGCACGAGATAAGTTTGTGCACAGATGGAAGGCTGACAGGCAGGTAGGCCATCCAGTTATTTTAGCCGGGCCGGCTCAGATGATTGGTCGTGCTTTTTACAGTACTACGGCTTCCACAGATGGATTTTTTGTCAAAGCACTTAAAGGTCCCATGTCATGCTTTTCCGGTTATTACCCGTCCCCTTGTGTTATGAAGGTTTTTATGCATATAAACGGTCTGCTGAGTCAAAAACCCTCAAAGTACACCCTGTAGCGAGTAAAGCTCTAACACAGAAAATACCTCTCCAAAACACCTCGTTGGAGATTTCTCATGTTCTTCCTGGGCATCGTGACGGCTGGATACCCAGTAGCCTCGCCCAGAGCTATGACGCACCCTCTGCCAGCCTTTCACGAAACAAAGCTTCCCAAACCTTTCAGGATTCATGCCGGATATGTACAGCGTAGGGCACTGAAGAACGATGCTGTTCCTACTTTGTTTGGACCAGCGGGAGATTCGGGTACACAACCTGTAAGTATTCATTGTTGTTTGTGTATTTATGATGTTTAAAACAAACAAGGTATCTACCACGACTGTTTAAATGGGTAAACGTTTTTCGGGCTGCTAAGTTGGGATGGTGGAGAAATGCTCTCCGCAGACCCATTCTCACAGCGTTAGAAACCTTTTTCTTACTCGGCTGTGAGTGTTTGTGTGTGCTCAGGATGAGTTTCGCTTGTTCTCGCTGTATCGCCAAGCCTGTCTGCTCCTGCAGCAGTGTGTGTGTCTGTGTGAGTGCGAGCCAGCTTCTCGACCAATCAGAGCACACTGGGCTCACAGGGAGGGGGGGCAGGTGCTCGAACAAGTCGTTTAGGACAGATAGTGAATACCGGTGAATACACACACTATACAGAGATGCTGTATGAGAAACCGATGTGAGTTTGGAAAATTGCACAATATAAATCTATTCTAGTAGACCTCAACAATGGAATTATGATCAGTAGAAATGGCCATGACATGGGACCTTTAAGATATTCATTGCTATCGGGATGTTAAGAGCATTCCATGGAATATAACAAAAAGTGTATTTCGAGCCGGTTTCTCAAACCTACCTACCCCACCTTTAAAGCCCTCCAGCTCGTTCACGCTGCGTCAGGTTGATTATTCTTTAAGACCAGAACAGACTGCTTACTGGAAACAGGAACTATCAAAAACATCCCAAAATAAGTTTCCAGTCACAACATTTTATTAACCAAACAGATTATTAGAGAAGCTACTCAGCAGATGAATGAACAGTAACACTAAATCCCTTCAATGCCGCTTAACGAGGCTAGCAGTTTAACCCGGGACATTGAAACAATTGAAAACAGTCACTTTTGAACTGAAGCATAACACGGCTATAAGAAAACCATGGTTGAAACACAGTAGAACATTTCCTTATAGATCAGTAACTATTACAAACATGAATTAAATCAGGAGAAGCAGCATCTCTGTGGCCTCGTGTTGGCATAGTGTGAATGCTGGTTAGAAAATGAATAACTGTTGGTCAGATTTCCATTTAGAAAGACTTAAACTGCACTGGCTTCCAATTCCGTTACGAATTGATTTTAAACTCCTTTTATTTGTTTTTAAAGCACTAAATGGGCTGGCTCCGGCCTATATAGCTGAACTCCTCCAGCGCTACACCCCAACAAGAGCTTTAAGGTCTGCTGACCAGCTGCTGCTGATAGTGCCCAAGACCAGGCTCAAAACCCGAGGGCACTGAGCCTTCGCAGCAGCTGGCCCGAGGCTCTGGAACACTCTGCCCCTCCATGTGAGGTCGGCCCAGACCCTAGGGGTTTTTAAATCTACTCTTAAGACACACTTCTTCTCTCTGGCCTTCTAGTTAGAGCGGAGCACGACTCCTGACTTTTCCCTGTGTTTTCTTTTTAAATATCTGTTGTAATTTATTGTCTTTTATTGTGCTTATAGAAGTGTGTTTTTATGTGATTGTAGTTATTACATGTACAGCACTTTGGCCCGACCAAAAATCGCTTTTAAATGTGCTTTATAAATAAACCTTGATTTGATTTGATTTGATTAAACAACACAGCTATCAGGACATCAGGAGGAGGAAACAGCTAGCTTGGCTCTCAGAGTTGCATTGTGAGCACTCATGGATTACTACAGCAACACATGGGGAAATACAAACTGAAAAAAAGCAAATCTATTAAAAAATAAGTAAAATGTTTTTATCGTAGAAGAAACTGTGGTTTTGTGACCATTCAATTAACTATTGAAAAGTGATTGTAAGTAATTATAAAACATTAAACAGTTTCTAATAATGAATCAATCAGTCTCTCTTTGTCGACAGTTTTAAGTTTACAAATATTAGAAGAAGTTTGTTATTGAACTGAGATGAGATACAGACTCACAAATGTTTACACTTATTATTCATGTTTGATCTCTTCACAGATCTGACAGTGTTTTAAACATGGTAGCTGCTATTAAAACAAAGTACAACAATTACACACAGTAGGAAAATATAATGAACGATATATTTGTAATAACTATTTCTGAACTTGAGACTCACTTACTCTCTTTTTGGAGTTCTTCAAATCTCACAGCCTTCTTTACTCACACAGAGAATACAATAAATAACCTGGTTACATGATAAATTACTTTAAAATAGTCCTCGGTTAAAACATGTAAAACATTTGTTTCCCATTATTTTTAAACATTAATGGCATTAAAAGTACATATTGTAGTGATCACTGATTGACATAATTCACGCATGGAACTACAGGTTGGGGGTATTGTTTCCGCACGGACATATGTGTTGCTGACAGTATTTATTGTGTGCCCTCCTGGCTTCTTTCTCTTCTCTTCCTGGGCTGCGACCCGACAACATGTGGTTTTCTGCTGCTCATTAAAGTTCCCATTTGCACCTTCGATGCACCGCCTCCGACTCCTATCTCTCGGCACTACAATATACTATATATTTATATGACATGCAAACTTTACAATCCACAGATGTTCCCTAAACATCTCATATCCAGTTCCTGCCCTTCTTAAATCTGCAGTTATCACTTTCATATAACAAACTTTTATATAATGTTATTTCTTTGGTTTCAGACATTTGGCCCTAAAGTTGCTTGGGGAGGCGGGGCTTAGCTGAGAGGGGCTTCACATGAGTGACAGGCCTTCTGTAGTCATGTTGCCTTCAGGGACTTTAGGTATCCAGATAAATATTGTACTTTTTTTACACAAAACTCCCATCAAAACTTGAATTTTCAAATATATTTTATTTTTTCAAAAGAAATTTACTGTGAACACAGAAAATAAATGGCTGTCACAATGAAGTCAAAAAGTGAACATGAGATAACATTTGTTTTATATTTCACTGTAATATTTGGCTTGGAAATAAATAACAATGCCATAAAATCTCTTTCGCTTCCTGTGTGAATGATCTTGGTGTCAAATCATACATTTCTTAACAAATAGAAACCAAATGAAGACGTCAATAATGACTCAGAAGCTTCTTTTGAACCTATCTGAGCCATGAGATCTAATTATTCTGTCAATGGGAAACTGGGCTTCCTCTCATGCATCATGGTGGAGGTGGTGGGGGTATTTTGGGGTGTAGTAGTGGAGGAAGTACTGGTAACATCATGGCGTTCGGTGAAGGATAACTCATGTTGCTAACGTGGAAGAATAGTATTACTGTGGTTTCATGTCCCAAAGTTTGTATTAAGCCGTTAGGTTCCCTAATAATCTAGGGGTTAAAGGGAAGTAACATTTAAAATAACCGGGAGAAAAAACAAAGAAGAAACTGATTTTCAAGATGAAAACATATTGCTTTAAGACTCAAAACAAAGAGGGTTCACTCACCAATTTACAAAACAAACTAAAGACTAAATAAGAGCAACTTCCCCCTTTAGATATATACGGTCTAAAGGGGATCAGGATCGGGGGCTAATCGCCAAAGACTTAACATTTATCATATGGCATGTGTCAATAAATGTTCTTTAAACAAATGAAGACTCTCCTGATTGAAATGATGGATGGCTGCTGCCATATGTGCCTCTGAACCATGACAAGTGCAAATTCAAGGCTTATCAATGAAGCACAGGAGGGGTCACAGACATAGTACCAGCTGTTCAATAAAGCTCTTCTGAGCAGACTAATTATGCTCCTCAAATCTTCTGAAATGATTTGAATAGAGTATATATTTTGGGATTGAGAGCAGTTTTAAAATGTTTTTTTAGAAGATTTTAAAGACCCTCTACACTCTGAGTGATGATGACACTCTAGCTCTGAAGAGCCCCTCCCATAGACACCCATTATAACATCTAACAGCCTGAACATGTACCACAACTTCAACTGTGATGAGTCACACACTGTAAAAGATATCAGAAATCTGAATACAAGTTTAATAGCTGAATGTCTTGTGATCATTTTAGGTGGAATACTTATACTTATACTCAAGTACCAGATCTAAGTACTCAGGTCTTGTACTTGATTATAAGTACTCAGATCTGGTACTTGAGTATAAGTATAAGTACTCAGAGAGAAGGAAATCACATGTTTGTGATCTGCTTGTAAAACATAACCAATATGCAGGAATGTGAGTCTGTTTTTAAGGCCTTCTTTCCTTTAGTACAGTCCGATAATATAAACAAACAGAATCAAACTGAAAACGCAGAAAAAAAAGTACAATTATGATTAAAACATGAAACAGTTTCTAATGATGAGTCAAAGAGTCCCTTTGTGTCGACAACTTTAATGAGAAACTAGAAAACAAGTGTTAAGTTTACAGCTCAGATTATTACAGCAGCAAGAATCACATTTACTGAGAACACAGAGAACTAACGGCCGTCACAATGAAGTCAAATAATGAACATGAGATAATATTATATCAGACTTTCACTTGAACAATGTTTGTTCAAACAAAACATGAACGTCACAAATGTATTTTAGCACTTTTCATACCTAAAGTGTCTTAGTGATTTGAATATCACTTGAAGTAAATACAATAAAAAAGTACCAAAAAGGCAACTCAAACATTTCAATTATACTTCAATACTTTAGGTATCCAGAGAAATATTGTACTTTAACACAAAACTTGAATTCTCAAATATATATTTATTTTTTCAAAAGAAATTGACTGTGAACACAGAAAAGAAACGGCTGTCACAATGAAGTCAAATGATGAACATGAGAGAAATCAGATTATACCAGAGTTTAAATAAAGGGTCTCTCTTCTCAAACCCAACATGTACTAGGAAAGCAGAAAGCAAACATTTAGAAATGTAAATGTGCAGTAGTTGCTCAGAGACGACTCCTCTCAGACTTGATGTGAAACCTCCAGGAACAAAAGGATGGAGGAGTGAACACATTACCCTTCATCCCTCCCCCTAAGTCCCACCCTTGATACCCCCTCCTCTCTAAAGATGACCCCAGTCTAGTCTCCTTCAAGTACTTTAGCTTCAAATGGGCCATTTCAATTCTGCATTCAGAAAGGAGATTATTCAAGAATAAAAGTAGCGATGCAGCACAAGATGTAAATATTTATTTAACGACCCTCCTTCACCGCAATTCAACGGAAGATGATGGACTTTCATATTTCAAACATTTAACACCTTTCTCCAGAAATAGTGACTCTCAGTGAGTTTGAGTTCTAACCTGGATAACTGCGACTGAGTCTCACATTACAAGTATCTCTAGTGTCTCTCTTCTCATACCCAACGTGTCTTAGTGTTTTAAAGATCACTTCAAAAAGGGCAAAAACTCAAACATTTCAATTGAACATAAATGTGAAATACAAATATTCAGTGAATGCTGGGCAACTAAACATAGCAAGAACCTTTCTGAACTCGATGCTCACTAAAATTGCAACTGCACACATAACGGATAATGGGTTAAGAAGTAAAGTCACTGTTGGTCAGCTTTAGATTTGGACAAAAGCAGGAGGAATGCTAGCTTGACTCAGAAAAGGATCAGATGGAGGCAGAGTGAGTGCGCTGGTGGACTTTAAGATCACTAGAAAAGGTTTCCCCACACTCTTTACAGCTGTGTAGTTTCTCTCTCGTGTGAATGCGATAATGGCTCTGAACTCTTCTTGATTTAGTGAAATCTTTCCCACATTGGTCACCGCTGAAAAGTTTGGGTTCCTTTCTTCTTCTCTGTTTCTAAAGAAGACAGACAGATAAAGAGTCAGTGAGAGGCGGTGATGCAGATATATCTAAAAATAAGAGTCTGTAAAATAAACCCCACAATGTTCACACAGTAGGAAAATATAATGCGGATATATTTGTAATAACTATTTCTGAACTTGAGACTCACTTACTCTCTTTTTGGAGTTTTTCAAATCTCACAGCCTTCTTTACTCACACAGAGAATACAATAAATAAACTAGTCACATGATAAAACACTTTAAAATATTCACGGTTAAAACATGTTTCCCATGTTTTTTAAAGATTAATGCCATTAAAAGTACATATACTAAATTAATTAAATAAATAATAATAATAATCAGAATGATACTCTTTATTTTTAATTCTCGTTCTATTATTTGTTCTTAGTAAATCAAGGCCAAGCTTAAAAATATAATGCAAAGTGATTGGAAGTAATGATAAGGTATCAAACAGTATTGTAATGATGAGTAAAAGAGTCTCTTTGTGTCGAAACATTTATTGAGAAAATAGAAAACAAGTTTTCGATCAGATTTACTGACAAAATAGAGAAAAAAACAGGCATCACATTTTAGCCTAATTACCAAGTTATAATCACTGTGCTTTAAAGGTGGGGTTAGTAAGTTTGAGAAACCGGCTCGAGATCGCTAGAATTTGAAAATACACAACCGGAGAAAATCTGCCACTTCCTTACAGAGCCCCTCCTCCAACACACACGAACGCGCACATGACCAATGAGGGCACGAGATAAGTTTGTGCCCCGATGGAAGGCTGACAGGCAGGTAGGCCATCCAGTTATTTTAGCCGGACCGGCTCAGATGATTGGTCGTGCTTTTTACAGTATTACTGCTTCCACAGATGATATTTTTTAATGGATTTTTTGTCAAAGCACTTCAGATATTCATTGCTATCGGGATGTTTAGAGCATTCCATGGAATATAACAAAAAGTGTATCTCGAGCCGGTTTCTCAAACTTACCTACCCCACCTTTAACTATGAACGAATGAAAACAGTAGATGAAACATATTCAGTAAAATAAAAATAAAAACAGGCTCTATCAATCGGAAATGAAGATTATTCTGTAAAAAATACAGTCAGTGAGCGATGACGTTTGAGTCTACCTCACAGTGATTATAGGGAAGTACAGACATCACACTACAAGAGGAAATGCACCTCGACAGGACGTGTTTGGACATTTTCTGGTGCGCACTTCTGCAAATGTGAGTATTATTCACAGAATTAACGTGTAGCATATATACAGATATGCTCACAAAACAAAAATACCTGAGAAGCATTAAAGCAATCAATATTTTTCCATCACCATCAGAGAGTAAGCTATGCTCTGAGGAAAGGTTAACGAAGTGCAGCGTGTGTGCGTTGGTGGACTTTGAGATTACTACGCCGAGAAAAGTTTTTCCCACAATGTTCACAGCTGTGTGGTTTCAGTCCCGTGTGAACCAGTAGGTGGACGGCATGGTGATCCTGCCGGGAAAACTTTTTCTCACAGTGGTCACAGCTGTATGGTTTCTCTCCGGTGTGGGTACGCTGGTGTGTTTTTAACTCAACCCTAGATCTAAATGTGGAGCTGCACTGGTCACAGCTGTATGGTTTCTTTCCAGTGTGAATGCTCTCGTGACTTCTCAAGCCGGAGCTCAGTGCAAAGACTCTTCCACATTCCTCACAGCTGTACGGTTTCTCTCCAGTGTGAACTCGCTGATGCATTTTGAGCTGAGAACTCTGATTGAAAGTTTTCCCACATTGGTCACACCAGAATACTTTCTCTTTAGTGTGAATAACCCGATGAACTCTTAGGTAATTTGTACTTTTAAAAGTTTTCCCACACTCGTTGCAGATGTGCGGTCTCTCTTCTTGGTGAATTACTTTATGGCTTGAAAGCTCACTGTGAGTGCGGAAGGCTTTGTCACATATGTCGCAGATTTGCGGTTTCTCTCCTGTATGAAGCCGCTTGTGGACCACCATGGCTCCTGGATAAGAGAACCTTTTCCCACATTGGTCACAGCCGTAGGGTTTTTCTCCAGTGTGAACACGTTGGTGGAGTTTTAGCCGATTCAGGTAGTGGAAAGTCGCCCCGCATTGGTCACAGTGGTGAAGACGTTTTCCGGTGTGAATCCTCTGGTGCACATTTAAATACAAAACCGTTGTGAAGGATTTGTCACAGTGCTGACAGCTGTGGTTTTTGGGTCCGCATTTTCTCCTCGGTTTCTATTCAAGACAAACAGAAAGTTGATCAGACAAAAATAAGACATTTCTTGAAAACCTTGAATAATTTTAAGAGCTTCATTATTTTTTAATGCTGTTTTTCTTGATATTATAGAAAACTAAATCTTTATTTTTGAGTTTTTTTTTACTATTTTCTGGGACAAAATGTACTTTTTCAAGTTACTGTGGTGCACACATTTTTTATTTTTGTTTGAATTCCTTTAACTGCAGTTACCCTTGGCTTCTTCTTGAGATTGGACACCGGTTTTTTTGGGTTGCTTGCATCCTCCTTCCTCGCCTCTTCCTCATTCATCGCCTCTTCCTCACTCCTCGCCTCTTCCTCATTCCTCGCCTCTTCCTCCTTCCTCGCCTCTTCCTCATTCCTCGCCTCTTCCTCCCTCCACTGTTCCTCCGTCTTCACCTCCTTGCCCCTCAGATTTTCCACCAGGCAGAATAACGTCCTCTCACACATATTCTGCAGGTGAGTTATCTGCAGGTATAGGGACAGGTAAGCTTTGTTATTTCTGAAAAGTCTGGCATTTTTCAACAAAAAAATACATAATTGTCACAGAGTGAGAGAATCAGGACAGAATGAAGAGGAGGCAAGTGGAAACAGAAAAGCAAGTTTTAGAGAGTTATATAAAGCTGATACCAGACCAAGGAAAGACAAACAACGAAGACAAAGAACAAACAATCAAGAACAGAACAGAGGACACGAGCGGGGAAACCAGACAGGAAAAAGACAAAGGAATTCAGGTCGATATACACAAACAAACTAATCCATTTGTATTCATTACACATAATATTCAACCAATGGTAATCAATGTTTTCTTTCATTCTGACTACATCTAGAGTAATATACACATAACTACCAGTAGGGAAAAGTGTCAAATGATACATTTTTCACAAATGTTACTTTTAACTTAAAAAATCACAACAAAAAATGTACAAAATGTTATACATGTTATGATTGCAGAAGTTGATGAGGCAAAGAAACTGTTGACTGTAAGCCTTTGTGTCTGCTAGTTTCATGTATTACTGTAATTAAATTGAATATAAATGAAACACATGTATTTAAATGAGTAAAAGTGCTGCAAACCGACATGAGAGGACAATCCTGCTGCTGCGTTTCTCTCCATGCTTCTTCTCCGGATGTTTCTCTGAAGTAAACTCTAACTTGCACTAACCCTAAATATAACCCACTTTCACACCTCTCCCCACTTCCTGCAGACCCTCCTCCCCCAAATTTAAATTTGCAGCAATTGTTCAGTGACCACTCCTCTTGGATTTGACTTGAAACCTTCCCAGACAACAGGAGGAAGGTGTGAACCCAACCTTTAATCCGACCTCTGATGTCCTGTCCTTCTCCTGAGACGACCCCCCCCCCCCCCCCCCTCCTCAGCCACAACACCTCTGCTAACTGAGCCTGATCCAAGACTCTGGTTGGGAGAGTTACTTTAAAATTGGGTTGTATGTAAGACAACAGAACAATGTGAACTTAGAAAAGAAGAAACCAAGATATTTATGATCAAAAATTATTTAATTTATAGAAAAACCTGCCAAAAAAACCCAATGAGGGGCTTGTAGCTGTTGATCTGTCTGAGAAGGAGGGAAGTCACCTTAAAATCCACCAGCCAATCACACTGGAGTTAAACCATACTGTTGAGAAACATGTGGGAAACAAATGTCTCTTTGTAGTTCCCTTAAAGCCCCACACCAGTATGGTTTCTCTCCCGTGTGAATAGGATGATGTCAAACTGTAAAAATAAGCAATACTGATCAAACATTAATCAAGATTCTGTTACTGTTATGTGTATTTCTGCCCTCAAAAGTTTGTAGAAATGTATTTTAGTGCACTATTTAGCTGTAATTTGAGATCGTTTTTATAACAGACGGACGCCATTTTGTGCCTAACTTCAATCAGATTATTTCGATACTCGGATCAAACTTTACAAATAGTTCTGTAGTCATGTTGCCTTCAGGGACTTTAGGTATCCAGAGAAATATTGTACTTTAACACAAAACATGAATTCTCAAATATATATATATTTTTTCAAAAGAAATTGACTGTGAACACAGAAAAGAAACGGCTGTCACAATGAAGTCAAATGATGAACATGAGAGAAATCAGATTATATCAGAGTTTAAATAAAGGGTCTCTCTTCTCAAACCCAACATGTACTAGGAAAGCAGAAAGCAGACATTTAGAAATGTAAATGTGCAGTAGTTGCTCAGAGACGACTCCTCTCAGACTTGATGTGAAACCTCCAGGAACAAAAGGATGGAGGAGTGAACACATTACCCTTCATCCCTCCCCCTAAATCCCACCCTTGATACCCCCTCCTCTCTAAAGATGACGCCAGTCTAGTCTCCTTCAAGTACTTTAGCTTCAAATGGGCCATTTCAATTCTGCATTCAGAAAGGAGATTATTCAAGAATAAAAGTAGCGATGCAGCACAAGATGTAAATATTTATTTAACGACCCTCCTTCACCGCAATTCAACGGAAGATGATGGACTTTCATATTTCAAACATTTAACACCTTTCTCCAGAAATAGTGACTCTCAGTGAGTTTCAGTTCTAACCTGGATAACTGCGACTGAGTCTTACATTACAAGTATCTCTAGTGTCTCTCTTCTCATACCCAACGTGTCTTAGTGTTTTAAAGATCACTTCAAAAAGGACAAAAACTCAAACATTTCAATTCAACATAAATGAGTAATACAAATATTCAGTGAATGTTGGGCAACTAAATATAGCAAGAACCTTTCTGAACTCGATGCTCACTAAAATTGCAACTACACACAACGGGTAATTGATTAGGAAGTATTATACATAAAGACTATATTAAGAAATGTAGGTAGACCATCAAAAGATGCTTCTATTTACATAAACATAATAAGTATATATAATAATAAACACCAAACCTGATTTATTGCTTTTATTTGAATATTTTTAATATAAGGAAAATGGAAGAGAATGAAACTGAGAACATTGTGAATATTTTCTCCCAGACTTTCTGATTTAATAAACACCATCCTGAGAAGGGATTTAGTTTTACTGTTCATTAATCTGCAGAGTAGCTTCTCTAATAATCTGTTTGGTTGATAACATGGTGTGAATGGAAACTTCTTCTGGGTGTTTTTGATAGTTCCTGTTCCCAGTAAGCAGTCTGTTCTGGTCTTAAAGATAGTTCCTGTTCCCAGTAAGCAGTCTGTTCTGGTCTTAAAGATAGTTCCTGTTCCCAGTTAGCAGTCTGTTCTGGTCTTAAAGATAGTTCCTGTTCCCAGTAAGCAGTCTGTTCTGGTCTTAAAGATAGTTCCTGTTCCCAGTTAGCAGTCTGTTCTGGTCTTAAAGATAGTTCCTGTTCCCAGTTAGCAGTCTGTTCTGGTCTTAAAGATAGTTCCTGTTCCCAGTAAGCAGTCTGTTCTGGTCTAAATGATAGTTCCTGTTCCCAGTTAGCAGTCTGTTCTGGTCTTAAAGATAGTTCCTGTTCCCAGTAAGCAGTCTGTTCTGGTCTTAAAGATAGTTCCTGTTCCCAGTAAGCAGTCTGTTCTGGTCTTTAAGATAGTTCCTGTTCCCAGTTAGCAGTCTGTTCTGGTCTTAAAGATAGTTCCTGTTCCCAGTAAGCAGTCTGTTCTGGTCTTAAAGATAGTTCCTGTTCCCAGTTAGCAGTCTGTTCTGGTCTTAAAGATAGTTCCTGTTCCCAGTTAGCAGTCTGTTCTGGTCTTAAAGATAGTTCCTGTTCCCAGTAAGCAGTCTGTTCTGGTCTAAATGATAGTTCCTGTTCCCAGTTAGCAGTCTGTTCTGGTCTTAAAGATAGTTCTTGTTCCCAGTAAGCAGTCTGTTCTGGTCTTAAAGATAGTTCCTGTTCCCAGTAAGCAGTGAGTTCTGGTCTTAAAGATAGTTTCTGTTCCCAGTTAGCAGTCTGTTCTGGTCTTAATGATAGTTCCTGTTCCCAGTAAGCAGTCTGTTCTGGTCTAAATGATAGTTCCTGTTCCCAGTTAGCAGTCTGTTCTGGTCTTAAAGATAGTTCCTGTTCCCAGTAAGCAGTCTGTTCTGGTCTAACTGATAGTTCCTGTTCCCAGTTAGCAGTCTGTTCTGGTCTTAATGATAGTTCCTGTTCCCAGTAAGCAGTCTGTTCTGGTCTAAATGATAGTTCCTGTTCCCAGTAAGCAGTCTGTTCTGGTCTAAATGATAGTTCCTGTTCCCAGTAAGCAGTCTGTTCTGGTCTAAATTATAGTTCCTGTTCCCAGTTAGCAGTCTGTTCTGGTCTTAAAGATAGTTCCTGTTCCCAGTTAGCAGTCTGTTCTGGTCTTAAAGATAGTTCCTGTTCCCAGTAAGCAGTCTGTTCTGGTCTTAAAGATAGTTCCTGTTCCCAGTTAGCAGTCTGTTCTGGTCTTAAAGATAGTTCCTGTTCCCAGTAAGCAGTCTGTTCTGGTCTTAAAGATAGTTCCTGTTCCCAGTTAGCAGTCTGTTCTGGTCTTAAAGATAGTTCCTGTTCCCAGTTAGCAGTCTGTTCTGGTCTTAAAGATAGTTCCTGTTCCCAGTAAGCAGTCTGTTCTGGTCTTAAAGATAGTTCCTGTTCCCAGTTAGCAGTCTGTTCTGGTCTTAAAGATAGTTCCTGTTCCCAGTTATCTGGTTCTGGTCTTAAAGATAGTTTCTGTTCCCAGTTAGCAGTCTGTTCTGGTCTTAATGATAGTTCCTGTTCCCAGTAAGCAGTCTGTTCTGGTCTAAATGATAGTTCCTGTTCCCAATAAGCAGTCTGTTCTGGTCTAAATGATAGTTCCTGTTCCCAGTAAGCAGTCTGTTCTGGTCTAAATTATAGTTCCTGTTCCCAGTTAGCAGTCTGTTCTGGTCTTAAAGATAGTTCCTGTTCCCAGTAAGCAGTCTGTTCTGGTCTAAATGATAGTTCCTGTTCCCAGTAAGCAGTCTGTTCTGGTCTTAAAGATAGTTCCTGTTCCCAGTAAGCAGTCTGTTCTGGTCTTAAAGATAGTTCCTGTTCCCAGTTAGCAGTCTGTTCTGGTCTTAAAGATAGTTCCTGTTCCCAGTAAGCAGTCTGTTCTGGTCTTAAAGATAGTTCCTGTTCCCAGTTAGCAGTCTGTTCTGGTCTTAAAGATAGTTCCTGTTCCCAGTTATCTGGTTCTGGTCTTAAAGATAGTTTCTGTTCCCAGTTAGCAGTCTGTTCTGGTCTTAATGATAGTTCCTGTTCCCAGTAAGCAGTCTGTTCTGGTCTAAATGATAGTTCCTGTTCCCAGTTAGCAGTCTGTTCTGGTCTTAAAGATAGTTCCTGTTCCCAGTAAGCAGTCTGTTCTGGTCTAACTGATAGTTCCTGTTCCCAGTTAGCAGTCTGTTCTGGTCTTAATGATAGTTCCTGTTCCCAGTAAGCAGTCTGTTCTGGTCTAAATGATAGTTCCTGTTCCCAGTAAGCAGTCTGTTCTGGTCTAAATGATAGTTCCTGTTCCCAGTAAGCAGTCTGTTCTGGTCTAAATTATAGTTCCTGTTCCCAGTTAGCAGTCTGTTCTGGTCTTAAAGATAGTTCCTGTTCCCAGTAAGCAGTCTGTTCTGGTCTAAATGATAGTTCCTGTTCCCAGTAAGCAGTCTGTTCTGGTCTTAAAGATAGTTCCTGTTCCCAGTAAGCAGTCTGTTCTGGTCTAAATGATAGTTCCTGTTCCCAGTAAGCAGTCTGTTCTGGTCTTAAAGATAGTTCCTGTTCCCAGTTAGCAGTCTGTTCTGGTCTTAATGATAGTTCCTGTTCCCAGTAAGCAGTCTGTTCTGGTCTAAATTATAGTTCCTGTTCCCAGTTAGCAGTCTGTTCTGGTCTTAAAGATAGTTCCTGTTCCCAGTAAGCAGTCTGTTCTGGTCTTAAAGATAGTTCCTGTTCCCAGTTAGCAGTCTGTTCTGGTCTTAAAGATAGTTCCTGTTCCCAGTAAGCAGTCTGTTCTGGTCTTAAAGATAGTTCCTGTTCCCAGTTAGCAGTCTGTTCTGGTCTTAAAGATAGTTCCTGTTCCCAGTTAGCAGTCTGTTCTGGTCTTAAAGATAGTTCCTGTTCCCAGTAAGCAGTCTGTTCTGGTCTAAATGATAGTTCCTGTTCCCAGTTAGCAGTCTGTTCTGGTCTTAAAGATAGTTCTTGTTCCCAGTAAGCAGTCTGTTCTGGTCTTAAAGATAGTTCCTGTTCCCAGTAAGCAGTGAGTTCTGGTCTTAAAGATAGTTTCTGTTCCCAGTTAGCAGTCTGTTCTGGTCTTAATGATAGTTCCTGTTCCCAGTAAGCAGTCTGTTCTGGTCTAAATGATAGTTCCTGTTCCCAGTTAGCAGTCTGTTCTGGTCTTAAAGATAGTTCCTGTTCCCAGTAAGCAGTCTGTTCTGGTCTAACTGATAGTTCCTGTTCCCAGTTAGCAGTCTGTTCTGGTCTTAATGATAGTTCCTGTTCCCAGTAAGCAGTCTGTTCTGGTCTAAATGATAGTTCCTGTTCCCAGTAAGCAGTCTGTTCTGGTCTAAATGATAGTTCCTGTTCCCAGTAAGCAGTCTGTTCTGGTCTAAATTATAGTTCCTGTTCCCAGTTAGCAGTCTGTTCTGGTCTTAAAGATAGTTCCTGTTCCCAGTTAGCAGTCTGTTCTGGTCTTAAAGATAGTTCCTGTTCCCAGTAAGCAGTCTGTTCTGGTCTTAAAGATAGTTCCTGTTCCCAGTTAGCAGTCTGTTCTGGTCTTAAAGATAGTTCCTGTTCCCAGTTATCTGGTTCTGGTCTTAAAGATAGTTTCTGTTCCCAGTTAGCAGTCTGTTCTGGTCTTAATGATAGTTCCTGTTCCCAGTAAGCAGTCTGTTCTGGTCTAAATGATAGTTCCTGTTCCCAATAAGCAGTCTGTTCTGGTCTAAATGATAGTTCCTGTTCCCAGTAAGCAGTCTGTTCTGGTCTAAATTATAGTTCCTGTTCCCAGTTAGCAGTCTGTTCTGGTCTTAAAGATAGTTCCTGTTCCCAGTAAGCAGTCTGTTCTGGTCTAAATGATAGTTCCTGTTCCCAGTAAGCAGTCTGTTCTGGTCTTAAAGATAGTTCCTGTTCCCAGTAAGCAGTCTGTTCTGGTCTTAAAGATAGTTCCTGTTCCCAGTTAGCAGTCTGTTCTGGTCTTAAAGATAGTTCCTGTTCCCAGTAAGCAGTCTGTTCTGGTCTTAAAGATAGTTCCTGTTCCCAGTTAGCAGTCTGTTCTGGTCTTAAAGATAGTTCCTGTTCCCAGTTATCTGGTTCTGGTCTTAAAGATAGTTTCTGTTCCCAGTTAGCAGTCTGTTCTGGTCTTAATGATAGTTCCTGTTCCCAGTAAGCAGTCTGTTCTGGTCTAAATGATAGTTCCTGTTCCCAGTTAGCAGTCTGTTCTGGTCTTAAAGATAGTTCCTGTTCCCAGTAAGCAGTCTGTTCTGGTCTAACTGATAGTTCCTGTTCCCAGTTAGCAGTCTGTTCTGGTCTTAATGATAGTTCCTGTTCCCAGTAAGCAGTCTGTTCTGGTCTAAATGATAGTTCCTGTTCCCAGTAAGCAGTCTGTTCTGGTCTAAATGATAGTTCCTGTTCCCAGTAAGCAGTCTGTTCTGGTCTAAATTATAGTTCCTGTTCCCAGTTAGCAGTCTGTTCTGGTCTTAAAGATAGTTCCTGTTCCCAGTAAGCAGTCTGTTCTGGTCTAAATGATAGTTCCTGTTCCCAGTAAGCAGTCTGTTCTGGTCTTAAAGATAGTTCCTGTTCCCAGTAAGCAGTCTGTTCTGGTCTAAATGATAGTTCCTGTTCCCAGTAAGCAGTCTGTTCTGGTCTTAAAGATAGTTCCTGTTCCCAGTTAGCAGTCTGTTCTGGTCTTAATGATAGTTCCTGTTCCCAGTAAGCAGTCTGTTCTGGTCTAAATTATAGTTCCTGTTCCCAGTTAGCAGTCTGTTCTGGTCTTAAAGATAGTTCCTGTTCCCAGTAAGCAGTCTGTTCTGGTCTTATGACGTGATTCAAGATGGCGCCTGTGTCGGCTCGCCGCTCGCTAAGCTCTCTACCTTTAGCTGTCCTGTTTTTGTTTTATGTTTGTCAGAATGTCTCTGCTCTGCTCTTTTATGATCGCCAAGCTCTCCTCCACCTCAGACCCTCACTGGAGTTGATATTGCTGCCCAAACCTACATCTGGCAACCATAAATCGTCCCCCCCCCCCTCTACTGTCGGATATCCCCACTTACCTACGCCGGTCACACTGCATCCTGCCTCGCCGAAAGCGCTTTCGACGACGGGGAAAGCGTGGTGGTGCACTGGTCCATCTGAAGGCATACCTGACGGCTTCTTCTGTGAATTATCCACGCCTCGGATGTCATGGCCCTCCCGCTGCACGCCAAGTGAGGGATCGGTGGATTCGCCCCGTTTTTCCGGAGCTCCGGACTCTGAGGGGCCCGCTGGCAGTTCCTCCTGCCCGACTGACTGCTCCCGGCCCGCGCGGCGTTCAACACGCACATCTTCGTCAGCTGAGACGCACTACACCTTCGGCAAGCCCGGAGCGAAAACTTTGCATGGCTTTGCTAAATGCTAGGTCGATAGCAAACAAAACGTTCCTGCTAAACGACTTCTTCACCTCTCGTGAACTGGATTTTATGTTCCTGACGGAGACCTGGGCCCACGCTGGCGAGTATACACCGTTCTCTGAACTTCTTCCTCCTGACTGTACATTATTCAGCTCCCCCCGTGCCACTGGCCATGGTGGGGGCATAGCATCAGTGTTTAGAGCTAACCTCCAATGCCGATTGCTTCACCCTGTATCTAGCTATGCCAGCTTTGAGTTGCAGCTCTTTGAACTGAACCCGGCCTCGCCTATACTCTGCGCAGTCGTGTATCGTACGCCAAAGTGTAATAAGGATTTCATAAATGACTTTTCTGACTTTCTGTCCGGGATCATGGTGAAATATGATCGTGTTTTGATCTCCGGAGACTTCAATGTCCATGTGTGTTGCGAGTCCAAACCTCTGGTTAGGGACTTTTTAAATCTCCTTGATTCCTTTGGTCTCGTTCAGTCCGTGGCTGGCCCAACACACGAAAAAGGACACACTTTGGACTTATTATTATCGTTTGGACTGTCTGTATCTGTGGATGAAATATGTGCAGCAACGCGTATCTCAGACCATTTACCGGTTCTGTTTACAACCTCCATCCCTTCCGCAGGAGTCGAATCACGTGCCCCTGCACGTCGTCTGCGTTCGATTAACCCCTTGACTGCCTCACAGTTCTCTGATGCTTTTAATGCTTCTCCGATCTGTAAATTAGATGTGAACTGTGCTTTTAATGCTGATGAGCTTATCTCCATGTTTGACTCGACATGCACCCTAATACTGGATTCTGTTGCTCCTTTTACGCTTAGACGCACCAAAGTTCTCTCAGAGCCGTGGCTCAATGACTGTACTCGTGATCTCAGGCGCGCTTGCAGGCGTGCAGAGAGAAAATGGAAAAAGGATAAACTCCATGTCTCCCTAGAAATCCTTCGTGCTTGCCTTTCTGACTACCAGACGGCAGTCAAAGCAGCCGAAACAGAGCACATTTCTCTGTTAATCTCCAAAAACAGCCATAAACCTCAGGTTCTTTTTAATGTCCTCAACTCTATCATTAATCCCTGTGATGTTTCTTCTATTGTCCCATCGACTACTCTCTGTGATAAGTTTCTTACATTTTTTATTGAAAAGGTATCTGCTCTTAGGCTAGCCCACACTAGTGCTATCCCAGATCCTGCTCCTTTTCTGTGCCCTGCTGTCCTCGACCACTTTGAGCCTGTATCCCTCTCTTCTCTCTCGGATGTAGTCAAGCACCTGCGGCCGACAAACTGCACCTCAGACAGCATTCCCTCTCGCCTTCTCAGGGATGTTTTTGATTCAGTTGGAGCAAGTATTTTATTACTTTTAAACACCTCTCTTTCCTCAGGATGTGTCCCAGCTGCCTTCAAACATGCCGTGGTTAAGCCACTCCTTAAAAAGAAAAATCTCGACCCTTCCATTCTCGCAAATGTTAGGCCCATCTCCCAGCTACCTTTTTTATCAAAAGCCCTGGAGCGAGTAGTCTACGCCCAGCTGCAGTCTTTTTTAACCACGCATGGAATCCATGAAAAGTTCCAGTCTGGCTTCAAACCCATGCACAGCACTGAAACAGCCCTTTTAAGAGTTTTTAATGATCTGCTCCTAGCCGCCGACTCAGGTAGCCCAGCTGTCTTGGTGCTGTTAGACCTGACAGCTGCCTTTGACACTGTGGACCATAGCATCCTGTTGTCACGGCTTGAACAGTCCGCTGGCATCACAGGCTCTGCCCTTGCATGGTTCAGGTCCTACCTGACAGACCGTAGCTTCTCGGTACAGCTAGGTGCCTTCTCCTCAGCCAAAGCCCCTCTTACCTGTGGGGTTCCCCAAGGCTCGATTCTGGGCCCCATCCTTTTTCTACTGTACATACTGCCCCTAGGTTCAATACTCACAAAACATAACATTCCCTTCCACTGCTACGCCGACGATGTACAGATCTATCTGCCTCTCAAAGCAAATGTCACACACTCACTACAGCAGCTGATGGACTGCTTAGCAGAGATAAAATCCTGGCTGAGCAAAAACTTCCTCAACCTCAACGAGAGCAAGACCGAGGTCATCTTTTTTGGACCGCAACCTCCAGCCTCTCCGGTTGATATTCTGGGCTCTATAAAAAAAAACATCCTCCCCTCGGTCATGAACCTTGGAGTGACCTTCACCAGCACTTTTAAATTCGACAAGCAGGTCAGCACCGTAGTAAAATCCTGCTTTTTTAAAATAAGACTATTGGTCGTATTTATCTTTTAAAGACTTAGAAAGGGTTATTAACGCCTTTGTAACCTCAAGACTGGACTATTGTAACGCTCTGTATGTGGGTATGGACCAGGCCTCAATCAAACGCTTACAGCTAGTCCAAAACGCTGCTGCACGTTTGCTGACTGGCCACAAAAAGCGCGACCACATCACCCCTATTCTGGCCTCACTACACTGGCTTCCAGTTCGGTTCAGAATTGATTTTAAAATCCTTTTATTTGTTTTTAAAGTCCTAAATGGGCTGGCTCCGGCCTATATAGCTGAACTGCTCCAGCGCTACACCCCAGCCAGAGCTTTAAGGTCTGCTGACCAGCTGCTGCTGGTAGTGCCCAAGACCAGGCTCAAAACCCGAGGGCACCGAGCCTTCGCAGCAGCTGGCCCTAGGCTCTGGAACACTCTGCCCCTCCATGTGAGGTCGGCCCAGACCCTAGGGGTTTTTAAATCAAAACTAAAAACACACTTCTTCTCTCTGGCTTTCTAGTTAGAGCGGAGCACGACTCCTGACTTTTCCGTGTGTTTTATTTTTATTTTGTTTTTTTAAGATATATCTGTTGTAATTTATTGTCGTTTATTGTGTTTTGTAGTAATGTGTTTTTATTACATGTACATGGCTCGACCAAAAATCGCTTTTAAATGTGCTTTATAAATAAAACCTGATTTGATTTGATTTGATTTGATTTGATAGTTCCTGTTCCCAGTAAGCAGTCTGTTCTGGTCTAAATGATAGTTCCTGTTCCCAGTTAGCAGTCTGTTCTGGTCTAAATGATAGTTCCTGTTCCCAGTTAGCAGTCTGTTCTGGTCTTAAAGATAGTTCCTGTTCCCAGTAAGCAGTCTGTTCTTGTCTTAAAGAAGAACTAATGACACATTCATCTAGAGAATATTTACAATGTTTTCAGTTTGATTCTGTTTTTTTATATTATCAGACTGTACTTAAGGAAAGAAGGCCTTAACAACAGACTCACATTCCTGCATATTGGTTATGTTCTACAGGAGATCACAAACACGTCATTTCCTTGTTTTAATGAATAAAGAACACAAACTGTTCAAATAAAGTGATTTAAAGTGTGTTTATTCAATCAGAAAGCCTGGGATTACAAACATGAATTAAATCAGGAGAAGCAGCATCTCTGTGGCCTTGTGTTGGCATAGTGTGAATGCTGGTTAGAAAATGAATAACTGTTGGTCATATTTCCATTTAGAAAGACTTAAACGGGACCTATCATGCAAAATGCACTTTGGTACGTCTTTTCTACATGAATATGTGTCCCCGGTGTTCCAGGGAACTCACCAAGTGTCAGAAAACACAACCCTCTCTATTTTCCTCCATACCCAAATCTCTAAAAAAGGGGCTGCAACGGATCTGATAAAAACTGATCCAGATTTGAACACTGTCCTGACGTCAGGAAAGTGGCGCTACGGCTATTGGGCCAACTCCACCAATCAGGAGGAGACAACCACGGCATTGCCGTTCGAAAGCGCTGGAGACGCTGTAGTACATATGCCAGGCCAGTAGATGGTGCTGTTGCTTTGTAAAAAAGTGCAAATTGAGCTAAATGAGGCATGGCTAAAATGCATGATCTGTTTGGTATTTTGAAAAATAAAAAGTATAAATATGCCTTATATAGGTATGGTCCTACACTATATTATTCAAATATAGCATGATAGGTCCACTTTAAATAATACAGCTCTCAGGACATCAGGAGGAGGAAACAGCTAGCTTGGCTCTCAGAGTTGCATTGTGAGCACTCATGGATTACTACAGCAACACATGGGGAAATACAAACTGAAAAAAGAATAAAAGCAAATCTGTTAAAAATAAGTAAAATGTTTTTATCCGAGAAGAAACTGTGGTTTTGTGACCATTGCTCCAAATAACTATTGAAAAGTGATTGTAAGTTATTATAAAACATTAAACAGTTTCTAATAATGAGTCAAAGAGTCTCTCTTTGTCGACAAATTTAATGAGAAACTAGAAAACAAGTTTTAAGTTTACAGCTCAGATTATTACAGCAGCAAGAATCACATTTACTGAGAACACAGAGAACTAACGGCCGTCACAATGAAGTCAAAGAATGAACATGAGAAAGTATCATATCAGACTTTCACTAACAAAACAAGAACGTCACAAATGAGGTTAAAATGTTAACATAGGTTCAGGAGCATGGCCACGCCTAAAACTCCGCCTCAAACCACGGCCACCCCTATTTATATCCGGCAAAAGCTTCCGGCAACCGCTTGTCTCATCTTTCAAAGATTGACAGGCAGATTGTGATTCACGCTGCGCGTCTTCACAGTTCAATACAAGCTAAACGCTACCACAAGAACATTGCTACTCACCATGGATCCCGAAATCCTGATCAACTCGCCGGAGTCAGATGAAGATCTCTTCGACATCGGCTACCCGCCATCCTCAGGTCAGCAGACGGATCTAAGCCAAGCATCCGAACGGAGCCGCGTGCGCTCGGCAATCAGTGTCCCACACACCAGCCGCCACCGCTCCCACTCAAGCTCCCCCAACGAGATACCTCCAACTCCAGACAGGTCCCAGGCTTCGTCTACTCCGCCAGCGAGGGCAAACAGCCAGGGCCGCAACAGGTACAGCCAGCTCCAATCTCCCCACCACCGGCAGCCTGCCTCACTCGCAGCCCCCGGCCACTCGCAGCGGCGCACTCGACACGCCTCTCGGACGGAGTCCGAACTACGGAGGTGGACAGTCATGCAACTCCAACGTTTCCTGAAGGAAAACGGCATCCACTTTCACCGAAATGACAACAAGGCTAGACTGTTCAACATCTATAAAGCCTACAGCAGCACAACGGCAAGAACAACAACACGCACAGCTCTTCCCGCTCCAGAGTCAACCACCGCGCGCGCGCACCACGGGTCGTGACGTCACAGGCCTCCGTCCTCCTCCACGGACACAGCCCGACTCACCAGCACCCCCTGGTGGGGGCCAGGTTGTATTGCCCTCTGTGCCTGCTCACAGGCTTCACAAAAATCCCCCTGCACATACATCCCTCCGTCCCTTCTTCTTCTCTACCTTCAGCAGTCCACAGCTACCCAGCTTCTGCTTACCTTCCTCCTTTAGCAACGTGTCTCCAGGTAGCAACCAGGTACACGGACGTTAGCATGTTCAGTTAAACGTGTCTCCAGGTAACAACCAGGTACACGGACGTTAGCATGTTCAGTTAAACGTGTCTCCTGGTAGCAACCAGGTACACGGACGTTAGCATGTTCAGTTAAACGTGTCTCCAGGTAACAACCAGGTACACGGACGTTAGCATGTTCAGTTAAACGTGTCTCCAGGTAACAACCAGGTACACGGACATTAGCATGTTCAGTTAAACGTGTCTCCTGGTAACAACCAGGTACACGGCCGTTAGCATGTTCAGTTAAACGTGTCTCCAGGTAACAACCAGGTACACGGACGTTAGCATGTTCAGTTAAACGTGTCTCCAGGTAACAACCAGGTACACGGACATTAGCATGTTCAGTTAAACGTGTCTCCAGGTAACAACCAGGTACACGGACATTAGCATGTTCAGTTAAACGTGTCTCCTGGTAACAACCAGGTACACGGCCATTAGCATGTTCAGTTAAACGTGTCTCCTGGTAGCAACCAGGTACACGGACGTTAGCATGTTCAGTTCAACGTGTCTCCAGGTAACAACCAGGTACACGGACGTTAGCATGTTCAGTTAAACGTGTCTCCAGGTAACAACCAGGTACACGGACGTTAGCATGTTCAGTTAAACGTGTCTCCAGGTAACAACCAGGTACACGGACGTTAGCATGTTCAGTTAAACGTGTCTCCAGGTAACAACCAGGTACACGGATGTTAGCATGTTCAGTTAGACGTGTCTCCAGGTAACAACCAGGTACACGGACATTAGCATGTTCAGTTAAACGTGTCTCCTGGTAGCAACCAGGTACACGGACGTTAGCATGTTCAGTTAAACGTGTCTCCAGGTAACAACCAGGTACACGGACGTTAGCATGTTCAGTTAAACGTGTCTCCAGGTAACAACCAGGTACACGGACGTTAGCATGTTCAGTTAAACGTGTCTCCTGGTAGCAACCAGGTACACGGACGTTAGCATGCTCAGTTAAGAAAGGAAGAAAGACGCTGCGCGTCGTCACGGTTCAAACAAGGTTAGCAGCTAACCCCGTAGCAACAGCGTCCCACCCAGTAAACCAAGGGGCAGGGGCCATGCCACATGCTAACCTATCAGCCGACTCTTACCCAGTACCTTCCTTTCCAACTGGTCTATCTTTTCCCCCTCCCCCTCCCCCCATCCCTTCCCCAACACCTGCATTGTGTTTTGCTGCAACAGCTGCAACAGCGGCAACAGCGGCAACAGCTGCAACAGCCGCAACAGCGGCAACACCTGCATTGATTTTTGCTGCCACAGCTGCAACACCTGCAACAGCGGCAACAGCTGCAACAGCTGCAACAGCGGCAACAGCTGCAACAGCGGCAACAGCCGCAACAGCGGCCACAGCTGCAACAGCGGCAACACCTGCATTGATTTTGCTGCAACACCTGCAACAGCGGCAACAGCTGCAACAGCGGCAACAGCGGCAACAGCTGCAACAGCGGCAACAGCAGCAACAGCTGCAACAGCGGCAGTGAGCAGACGCTCCAGTCTCTATCTCTATCTCTGACCCTCGCTGTGAGCAGACGCTCCGGTCTCTCTCTCTCTCTGACCCTCGCAGTGAGCAGAAGCTCCGGTCTCTCTCTCTGACCCTCGCAGCGAGTTCTCAGGACGACTAGAGATCTCCTCATAGTCCAGAACAGACCTGAATCTAGTAGACTTCTCAGGATGACTAGAGATCTCCACATAGTCCAGAACAGACCTGAATCCAGTAGACTTCTCAGGATGACTAGAGATCTCCACATAGTCCAGAACAGACCTGAATCCAGTAGACTTCTCAGGATGACTAGAGATCTCCACATAGTCCAGAACAGACCTGAATCCAGTAGACTTCTCAGGATGACTAGAGATCTCCACATAGTCCAGAACAGACCTGAATCCAGTAGACTTCTCAGGATGACTAGAGATCTCCACATAGTCCAGAACAGACCTGAATCCAGTAGACCTCAGGATGACTAGAGATCTCCACATAGTCCAGAACAGACCTGAATCCAGTAGACTTCTCAGGATGACTAGAGATCTCCTCATAGTCCAGAACAGTTAACAGGCACAGCAAGCCCTCTGACCCTCGCAGTGAGCAGACGCTCCGGTCTCTATCTCTGACCCTCGCAGTGAGCAGACGCTCCGGTCTCTCTCTCTCTGACCCTCGCAGCGAGCAGACGCTCCGGTCTCTCTCTCTCCGATCCTCGCAGCGAGCAGACGCTCCGGTCTCTCTCTCTGACCCTCGCCGTGAGCAGACCCAACCTAACATTTATGGCATAAACGTATTCTTCCCTTAGAGCGTAACGGAGGCCCGGTTCTGGGCAAACCGCGCGTGCATCATTCTAACTCCTCAAAGGTAATGTTTAGCCGGATTTAGAAGTGAAGATGTAGTCACTCGTTCCAGACACGTTATCTTCAAGCCACATGTTTCTGGTCCAGAAACACTTTCAGAACATCCCGCACATTTTGGGGGGCACTCTCAGAATTAGAGCCATTTCTCCCGCATCGGCGCAGCGTCCACAGCAGCTAGACCAGGCATCTCTTATCCAACCACCTAGGCCCTCGGCCGCTCGTCATCCCAAGCGTACCACGCTTACATCCGCAACAATCTAAACGACGTCTGACATGCACACGCTTAAGTCAGCTGCTTTTAATCCGACTCTTTTGGGGGACCGTAATCAGCCCACGCAGTTCATGCCGGAGACGGAACCCCCACTCTGAGTCTCCCACCGCACGGACCATAGCTCGTCCTCCCAGATCACCTCTTCACCCCCCTCATGTCCTTCACATGTTACTTCAATAAACGTACAAACATCACACTGTTGTGGCGTGGTTCTTGCTAGTGAAATGAGGTTAAAATGTTAACATAGGTTCAGGAGCATGGCCACGCCTAAAACTCCGCCTCAAACCACGGCCACCCCTATTTATATCCGGCAAAAGCTTCCGGCAACGGCTTGTCTCATCTTTCAACCCACCCTCCCTCACCCTTCTACCCATAAACATCCTCTGCCCATCACCATTTATATCTAAACGGTGCATATCTATATACTGCGTATACTAACATTAAACTCCAGGTATCGTCTGGGGGACCGTAATCAGCCCACGCAGTTCATGCCGGAGACGGAACCCCCACTCTGAGTCTCCCACCGCACGGACCATAGCTCGTCCTCCCAGATCACCTCTTCACCCCCCTCATATCCTTCACATGTTACTTCAATAAACGTACAAACATCACACTGTTGTGGCGTGGTTCTTGCTAGTGAAATGTACTTTATCACTTCTCATACCTCACGTGTCTTAATGTTTCAAGATCACTTGAAGTAAATACAAAAACAAGTACCAATAAGGCAACTCGAACCTTTGAATTGACCCAAAACGTGGAATAACACTCTTGGGAGAGACAGACGTGTGATCTGAGGGTCTCAGATGTATGGAGCATGCATTTAGAAATGTAAATGTGAAGCAATTGTTCTGCAATGACTCCTCTTACACTTGACTTTATTTCATTTTTATAACTATTATTATTTTTGTATTGCTCATGCTCTTATTGTTATTATGTTATGTTATTATGTTGCATTGTTGGAGAAGCCTGTGACATTAGATTTTCAACTGCATAATTACTCTGTAGCTATGTCAGATTGACAATAAAGAACCTTGAACCTTGAACCTTGAACCTTGACGTGAAACCTTCAGAAACATTAGGATGGAGGTGTGAACCCCTCCTCCCCTCCTCTACCTCTATGGTTTATCCCACCTTTAATGTCCTCTCGTCGACCCCCCCCCCCAGATTAATCCTGCAGGTACTTCAATTTAACACTTAAGTGCTACATGCAGGAATGAAAAACCCCAACAGTATAAAAAAAACACATTCAGAAAAGAGAAATTAAAACAGAGAATATGAAGATTAAATAACAAATATTAGAAGTTTGTTGTTGAACTGAGATGAGATACAGACTCACAAATGTTTACACTTGTTATTATTCATGTTTGATCTCGTCACAGATCTGACAGTGTTTTAAACATGGTAGCTGGTATTAAAACAAAGTACAGCAAATATGCTCTATAAGGGGAAACACATAAATGTAAAATAGAGATGATTCAGTGAAAATTACACACAGTAGGAAAATATAATGAGGATATATTTGTAATAACTATTTCTGAACTTCAGACTCACTTACTCTCTTTTTGGAGTTTTTTCAAATCTCACAGCCTTCTTTACGTACACGGAGAATAAAATAAATAAACTGGTTACATGATAAAACACTTTAAAATATTCCTCGGTTACAACATGTAAAACATTTTTTCCCATTATTTGTAAACATTAATGGCATTAAAAGTACATATAGAATATATGTATATGACATGCAAACTTTACAATCCACAGATGTTCCCTAAACATCTCATATCCAGTTCCTGCCCTTCTTAAATCTGCAGTTATCACTTTTATATAACAAACATTGTTTTATACATTTCACAATTTGTTTTATAACTGTCTCAACACTGTAATATGTTTATTTTCTTTTTTTAAATTGCCCCTAATTGTTACTAATTTTAATAATGGATGTGTACTCTGTTGTCTTTTTATTCTATAACTAACGTGTTTTTATTTTTCTCTATATTTAATTTAAGTTAGCTTGGACTTTTTTTGCACATTGTACACAAAGTTCCCTTCTTGAATATCTGCAAGGCTTTCCTCGGCATACCAATACTGCACATTTATTATACTATGCGTATTAATATTATTTTTGAGTATATCTATATTAAATTTAGATACTGCTATATTTTAATGTTGGAATAGTTTTCTTATAATTGTTTTATTTCTTTGGTCCTTTTATTACAATTTAAATGATTTAATAATACCTGAAATGTAGATAGTGCCTTTCATAAACCCAAGGACACTTCTACAGTAAAGAAAAGAAATAAAAAGGGAGAAAGACTAAATGCAAATCTAATTAAATATATACATTAATGGGAAAAAGGGATAAATAAATACACACATTGATAAATAAGTAAAGTGATAATTTGATGAATATATTGGACTTAAAGCAAATATCAATAATTATTCAAATCTATAATAATAATACCTATACAAAATAATAAAAGGGGAAAACGATAAACGAAAATATAAATGACTAAATAAATCAAACTAATCAGAATACTATATGTATATATATTTTAATTCTCGTTCTATTATTTGTTGCTAGTAAACCAAGACCAAGCTTAAAAATATAATGCAAAGTGATTTGAAGTCATTATAAGGTATTAAACAGTTTCTAATGATGAGTCAAAGAGTCCCTTTGTGTCGACAAGTTTAATGAGAAACTAGAAAACAAGTTTTAAGTTTACAGCTCAGATTATTACAGCAGCAAGAATCACATTTACTGAGAACACAGAAACTATCGGCCGTCACAATGAAGTCAAATAACATGAGAAAGTATTATATCAAACTTTCACTAGAACATGGTTTGTTCAAACAAAACAAGAACGTCACAAAAGTACTTTATCACTTCTCATAACTAACGTGTCATAATGTTTTGAACATCACTTGAAGTAAATAAAAAAAAAAAAGTACCAAAAAGCAACTCAAACCTTTCAATTGAACCAAAACATGGGAAAAAAACGATTCAATGAACGTTACACACAGAAAAATGTGAAAAGGCTGGTTTAACCAAATAAAAAAAACGTTTTTATTAACCAGAGCACTCTCATATAGAGCTAAGTGTGTGAGGACGGCAGGATTTTGGGAGGTCTGAATGTAGTCCATAAACAACATGTTTATTAGAACGTAAAGTCACTGTTGGTCAGCTTTCCATTTAGAGAAAAGCAGGAGGAATGCTAGCTTGACTCAGAAAAGGATCAGATGGAGGCAGAGTGAGTGCGCTGATGGACTTTTAGTGTATCAGATCTTGTGATGGTTTTCCCACATTGCTCACACCAGAATGGTTTCTCTCCCGTGTGACTACGACGATGGATTGTGAGTTTACTTGATGTAGTGAAAGTTTTCCGACACTCTTCACAGCTGTATGGTTTTTCTCCAGTATGAATGCGTTCGTGTATCTTAAGACTACCTTTCTGAGAAAAGGTTTTCCCACACTGGGTACAGCTGTATGGTTTCTCTCCAGTATGAATGCGTTCGTGCATTTTAAGATTACCTTTATCAGAAAAGGTGTCCCCACACTGGGTACAGCTGTATGGTTTCTCTCCAGTATGAATGTGTTCGTGCATCTTAAGACTAACTTTATGAGAAAAGGTTTTCCCACATTGCTCACACCAGAATGGTTTCTCTCCCGTGTGACTACGACGATGCACTGTGAGTTGACTTGATGTAGTGAAAGTTTTCCGACACTCTTCACAGCTGTGTGGTTTCTCTCCGGTGTGGCTACGCTGGTGGGATGAAAGAAGACCTTTATGAGAAAAGGTTTTCCCACACTGGGTACAGCTGTATGGTTTCTCTCCAGTATGAATGCGTTCGTGTGTCTTAAGATGACCTTTCTGAGAAAAGGTGTTCCCACACTGGGTACAGCTGTATGGTTTCTCTCCAGTATGAATGCGTTCGTGTATCTTAAGATCACATTTCTGAGAAAAGGTTTTCCCACATTGCTCACACCAGAATGGTTTCTCTCCAGTATGAATGCGCTGATGCTTCTGAAGATAACTTGATTTAGTGAAATCTTTCCCACATTGGTCACAGCTGAAAAGTTTGGGTTCCTTTGTTCTTCTCTGTTTCTAAAAAAGACAAACAGATAAAGAGTCAGTGAGAGGCCTTGGTGCAGATATATCTTAAAACAAAAATAAGAGTCTGTAAAAATAAACCCCACAATTTTCAAGCTTGTTTCCTCATTAAATAAAAGTACAGGTTTAAAGTCCTTAACCTGTTAAGCACCGAGCCTGTTTTTCATGTTTCAGGCTCGAAAATGACATGCCCAAAACAAATGACTACAACTTAACTTCTAAAAGGGTTATATGAATAATTTCTTTTATCAAAGCAAGGTTACATCTGTGAGTTGGATGTAGAAGTGTCAGAATCAATATAAATGTTTTTTATTTTAAAGAAAATTCAGATTTTACATAGTAAAAAAACTGTAAATTATAGTGTCCGTCCAAAAATTATTTTTTACAGATACTGAAAACTACCCTTGGATGATGGGTTAGTAGAGTAAAAGCTTTAGGAATCCAAAGTACAACATATAATAAGTACCCTGTATCAAGATTGATGCAAAACAAGTGACATTTGACCTTTTTAGAGAGATTTAGCCAAAAACCCCCACTTCTGGGGTCATTTGGGTGGATTTGACCTATCTCTGGCCCCCCTTGCTCGATTGGGATCGTTGACACACCTTTCTGACCGTTAGAGCCAATAGAATCGAAGCGGAGGCCCACACACACACTCATTGTAAAGAGAAAAGATGGGGGCTACACGTCTAGAAATGAAATTAGTTTTGCAGATTTTGTCCTTCTGGAGTTTGGAAATTAAAAAGCAGTTTTATTGCTTATGGATTATCAGAAATCATTTCAAAGAGGACACAGACACATAGGATGAACCTATGGATTAACTGCAGTATCGTTTTTTTATCGTTTGAATGCCATTGAAGACCAGTTTTGACCAAGGTAAGCCATGTTAGCGTTTCTAGCTACTTAGCTCCACATGTTATGATGTACGCTTTCGTTTATAGCGTCGCGAATGTTTATCACTGAGTGTTGAGGAGGGCACCGTTAGATTCAGTGTCTCCAGGACACCAAAAATGAGTGGTTGGCTTTGCATCTAGGATAAGTAATAAGGGAGTTATGAGTGAGTTTAAGTGTGGGTTTTTTTTGGGAAAAAAAATTAAAAAGATCAGTTAGCTGAGTTTCTTCCCGTTACATGGATATAAAACATTCATAGTTTATTAAATATTAACATTCCTTAGACGTTGTTTCCTGAAAATAACGTGTTTTTCCGCCCGGTACCGGGCGGGCCGTGCGTAACAGGTTAACCAGTTAACCTGTTAAGCCCTGAGCCTGTTTTTCAGGTCTCAGGCTCGAAAATGACATTCCCAGAACAAATGACAATAACTTCCCTTCTAAAAGGGGAAAATTAATAATCTTTTTTCTCAAAGCAATGCGAGTTGGATGTAGTGTTAATTTCGTCAGCTATTTTTTTTTATTTAGTTGAGTCTTGGTCCTGTGTTAAATTTCCTTTTTAGTTTTAGTCATATTTAGTCACCTTCATCCTGTTTTTATTTAGTCAAGTTTTAGTCGACTAAAAGTCTGAGCATTTTAGTCTTATTTTAGTCAAAGAAAACTAATTATTTTAGTCTAGTCTACTTTTTGTCAATGTAAACTGTTGAGTCTTTTTTAGTCATCAGATTATATAGAACATTTCAGTCCAACTAGTCTAGCCAAAACCAATAATTTGACATTTTAGTCAAACTTATTTCACAATAAGATTATATCTTGTCCTTATTTGATGAAAAACACAGGTTGAACGATTAAGAATGCAGCTTTGCAGAGTATCTGGTCAGGTTTGTGGTGTTTTTACCAGCTGTGTTATGGCCACATTGCTTCCCTTCGGATAAAACAATGCATTCACTTTTTTTCTCAGCCTCATTGTAGCGAAAATGGGCCCAAATATCACATTGTTTCTTTCTCCCAAGCAGTGGTGGCGTTAGACATAATCCATTATTACCCGTCGAATCTGTACACAATTCATTCGCGCTGACGGGGACGGTATTCGGTTAACGCGACCACTGCCAAGCCCTGTTGTTCCCATTTTATTTTCTGTTAAATAAGGTTAGACCCGAGTCTTCCTGACAGTTCACAGTGTGCCGCTGGCCCGGTGTAATTCAAATGTACCGCCGCGCGCAGCACAGACACACAGGTGCTGCCCAGCCGCAGCACCTGTGTGGAACTGCTGGGAGAAAAACTGACTATCACAGATGTAACGTCAGTGTTTCCCCTAGGTTAGGTGTGAGTCTAACATTAAACAAGCAGTCTGCTTGTCATACATTGCTGACGATACATTTTAAGAGGCAATTTGTTGAGTCATTGTCGCTAAATGCCGGTAGCATCAAGCTAGCAAATCCTGCATTAGCCTCACATCAACAGGTGTAGACAGAACATCCAATTATCCTGAGCTAATTTACTGAATGAACCAACTCGCATCTCCTGTCTTTTTTTTCACCCAACACATTAGACTATTCTTCTGCTGGAGTTTCATTGTTGTTTTCTTTCAAATTCAATACTGTAGTTCAAAACCGCGGTACCTGCTCTGTGAGCTATTTTTAGAATGCGCACGCTACGTTCGTTGTCGCGTTCACGTGCGTCCACCTGGGCAGGCTGTGTGTGTCCTTCTCCTCCGTGACGATAACGGCTTGAGGTTAAAACATAATACACAAATTTGAAACTGGGGGGGGGGGGGGGGGGGGGACACAAACGGGCAGACAGCAGAGTTCGGGGCAATAATGCAGATTTGTTTGACTTTTTTACACTTTGTTGTTCTCCTCCTTTCCTCCGCTCTTGTCTCTGATTGTGAGTGTGTGCATTTGTGTGTGTGTGTGGGGGGAGCGGAGCCCCGCCCTTCAGAAACAGAGCGGAGGGAGAATGTGAATACGCAAAGCAGTGGACACTGAAACATGCACATAGCCTACATTGGATAAATAACATATACATTATTATTTTTAATAAAAAAAAACAAAAAAAAAAACACCTTGAATTTCAGGCGGGGCGCGGGGCTCCGTTTAAATAGGGCGCAGCGCAACGCCAAGACAATGGTAGGGGAAACACTGAACGTTATCTTTGATAATATTTGGTCTCCTCATTTTTCGTCAACGAAAGTAAAGAGAGATTTTGGCATAGTTTTTATTTATTTTTCGTCTCGTCACTTTTCGTCAAGGATATTGCATGTTGATTTCGTTAGTTATTGTTTACTGCCGTCGGTGCCGTCTCGTCATCATCTCATTTTAGTCATGGAAAAAAAGGTTGCTGACTAGGCTGGAATGACTGAGGGGGCTGTTCAAAAATCCGAGGGGGCGATTTTCTTTTCACAACAACGAAAGATATTGGCAGTTTATTTTTATTTTTTTTTATTTAACCAGATAAAAAACATTGAGACAAAATCTCATTTTCAATGCTGACCTGGCCAAGAAGGCAGCAACGTTACACATAACACATAACACAAACATATAAAATACAGAGAACATAACCAAGAAAACAAAAGACGAAAAAGCAGTCACTACATTGTGCACATTAGGACAGTAAGAAAAGTACACTACTTGTTACTACAAGAGCAGCTGGTGGTGAGGACCTCAGCCAACTTCAATTCAAAACATGATAAAGAGACAAGTGCCCTCAGTTTGAGGCTTGATTGAAGGTCATTCCAAGACCAAGGACCATAATAAGAAAGACTCCTTTTTCCAGCCTCAGTCCGCACAGCAGGAACCTGGAACCGTATCCAGGCACTGGATCTGAGGTTGTAAGAGTCACAAACTGGGGCAAATCTGACACATATGTACAGTGGAAGCTTACCTAAAATGGCTTTATACATTAATAAAAACCAGTTAGGCTATACAGTGTGCAATGATGAGTCCTATAGGGTGCATTTGATATATAACGCAGTGCAGCATGGTAAAGTGGGTCAAGTTTGGCCAAAACAGTGGGACAGGCAAATCTATAAATGGTATCACCGTAGTCCAGCTGGGACAGGAATAAGCCAGAGACCAACCTTTTACGGGATGAAATTGAAAAACAACATTTAAGTCTGTAAAGGAAGCCAAGAGTGAATTTCAATTTCTTTGTTAAAACTTCAATATGGTGTTTAAAGTTCAGATTACTGTCCAACCAAAAAGCCCAGATATTTGTAGGTATCAACAAACTCAACAGAAACGCCATCAAGGGTGTCAATGGAGAGGCAAGAGGAGGACGCTGACTTGGGAGCAAAAAGCATTGCTTTGGTTTTCTTACTGTTCAATAGCAGTTTAGAATCAAGAAGTGCATGCTGCAGCGTGATACAATCTGATTTTAAATTGGAAACGGCCATATCCAGAGAAGGAGCACACGAGTATACAATAGTGTCATCAGCATACATATGATAGGTAGAAAATTGCATCTGATTACAAATATTGTTTACATATAATAAAAAGAGCAAGGGCCCCAAAATAGAGCCCTGTGGAACTCCCTTCTCCAAGGTGACAGGGTCAGAGACAGTACTACCCAACCTGACGCATTGAGTACGGTCGGTTAGATAACTCTGAAACCAGCAAATGGCATTGTGACCGAAACGAGACACCAACATAACATTAGACATAATGTGGTGATCTACAGTGTCAAATGCTTTGGCTAGGTCAATAAACAATGCAACACAAACTGATTTCTTATCCAAAGCAGCCTTAATATCGTCTAAGACTTTCAGTCACAGTACTGTGCTTTGATCTGAATCCAGATTGCATAAGGTTAAGGATGTTGTGTGAATTTAAAAAAAGTTTTAGCTGAGTAGAAACAAGGGACTCAAGAATCTTTGATAACACAGAAAGATTTGAGATAGGACGATAGTTATTCAACTCCGTGGGATCACCAGCTTTCAAGAGGGGCGATACCAGAGCTTGCTTCCACACAGCTGGCAGTGTGTGAGTGGACAGGGAGAGATTAAAAATATCAGTTACAGGTTGTGCTATAATCTGAGCTGCAATTTTTAAAAAGAACGGGGTCGAGGCCGTCAGGCCCGGCAGACTTTTTAGGATCAATCGAGTGCAAACCCTGTAAGACTTCAGAGACCGAGAAATAAGCGAAATCAAAAACAGGAGAGTTCAACTCTTGACAATGGCTGTGAGTACGACCATTTAGAGAGTCATGACTTTGCTCATCAAAAATGTGACCAGCCTTTTTGAAGTGAGCATTAAAGGCATTAGACATACCATCTGAATCAGAAATAAAAGAATCACTGACCTTCAGTTTTTGTGGGAAACTAGAAACCTTCTTGTTCTGAAGTGATTTAATTGTTTTCCAGAATTTAGAATGGTCATTAAAACAATCAGTGGTTAAGCTCCGATAGTAATCAGCTTTAGCTTTTTTAATAAGGGCAGAACATTTATTTCTGAGGACACGAAAAAGAAGCCAATCATCACTAGTGTTAGACTTTCTAGCTAAGGACCATGTGTCATTAATTGACACTGCCAAGCGTTTTTCCTTCCCACTGCTCTACAATCTCTTTGCTTATTTATTTGTATTCCGGATTGACCCCTCTCATTCTGTTCCTTTCCTCTGATCTTTAATAATAGATAGAACATTATTAGATGGCTGCACTTTGGTTAACAGACTAACATTGATTTCCTCAATGTATAAATTGACAGGCTCTGTAATTATACCATAACCTTTTCTCCTCTATCCCTTAACTCGTCTTCCTATCAGATTTACTAACTTACTTACTATACTCTAGTCAGGTCAGGATTAAAGAACAATTATTTCCAGGATTGAATGTTCAAACCAAGGCTTAAAACCTAGAATTTCATAAGAAAGTGACTAATATATAAACCAAATGTAATATTGGATAAAATACTACACCATGGACAGACACAGATTAAACATAAAGTCCCCTGGTTTGTCTCTAGAGTCTAACTGCCATGAGAAAAATCAAATCAATGTTCCAAAATCCGCCACTAGATGTCGCTCATTGTACCAATACGGTTGATATAATACAAAACATATTATTATTATTATAGTAAAAGGGCTCGCCTTGGCAACAACCCAGTGTGCGAAAAAGTACCCGTCCCACCGCCCGGGACGTGTTATTTACAATGTCGGACAAGTAGATCTTTCAATTGACTTGTCCAGCGGACAAGTGACGTTGTTAGCCCTCATTTATTGACAAATTATTGATAAACTCAGTTTACAAAATGCAGAACTCATTCGCAAATTGTCCGTGTCCGCCATTGTTCGTTTAGAAATGTTAGTTTCGGTTCTGCTTGTCGATTCCTAAGGAAATGCATCTCGCCGCTTTCTGTACTGTTAGACGGGGGCGGGGCGGTGCGGGACGTGTAGCACAGTGGCAGGGTTGGGAAGCAAAACTCGGTTCCGAGTAGGAACAAATAACAATTGTCCGGTACCGGGATTAATAAGAGTTGTGAGGACAGGAGGCCGAGCCCCGCGGACCACAGCTCTCTCTCTCTGCTCCGGATCATCTGATCGCTGCACGGTGCAGTTCAGCGTCTCTCTCTCTCCCTCTCTCTTTCTATACACAGCGGACCCGCTGCCCGTTTAACAGCCTAATCTTTGTCAAACTTTCTTATGTTCTTTCTTTAACACGTAATGAAGGTTATTAAGCGTTTTAGCTCCTATGTTGTTAATATTGACCGCCATTTCCTTTATGAAGTAAATCAGCCTCCCTGTCTGTGTCCTCGCGCTGTCCTCACATCCCCCGACCCCCAGACTCGGAGGAGCACAGGGATGTCAGTATTGTTTATGAAGCAGGGTATAGAAAATACATTATTGAAATGAAAATAGTATTTATTTACTTTTGCAAACAGTGAGCAGCTGCAGCATGTGTATTGCAGGACATGTGTAAGCATGCAAGCGTCTTTGAGTTGTAGAAAAGCGCTAGGCCTATAGGCTATAAATATAATGTATTATTATTATTAGGCCTATGTGTTGGACATGTGTGGTTGGACTCTGTCTCACAGGCAGGTTGCAGAGTAACATCAGAGGAGACTGGGCCAATTGTACATTCTCAAACTGCACCACATAGAACTAACTAAACAATGAAGAGATTATTTTTATATAATTGTATTCAATAACCGTAAGAAATTAAACAGTATGAAGTGATTTCTAAATAGGAATACAGATTTTACTTAATGTTTTCATAAATATGTTTTTCTCCCAGTTTGTCATGGGACTTATTTTTACCCTCTCAAAGAACCGGAATCGAGAACCGAAAATAACCGGAATCGAAAAGCAGAACCGGAATCGTTAAAATCCAAACTATACCCAACCCTAGGTATGTGTGATGCAGTAAAATCTTACCGCTCACTTACGTTAGCGGTGACGTAAAAATCGTGGGGAAAACTAAAATACGTTGGCGAAGAAGAAGATTCCAGTGGCCCCAATTTTTGTCCATTCTGGACAAGTGAAAAATATATTCCGACAAGTAAATTGCCAAACTCACTTGTCCATGGACAAGTACTCTCTAAAAACTTTTTCTCACACTGCAACCTGATCCATCCAGGCAGCCATAAATAATAACAAGTAACCATCATGTGTGGTGCTATCTGTAGTTGTCCGTCTTTTTTTTGTTGATTTCATATTGTTTTCACAGAGCTGTGAAAATGAATTTCCCCCTGGGGACAATACATCTAAACTAATTTAATATTCAATCCCACACATGACGATTGAGAACATAAATTCTTAACTTGCCTCATTTAAAGCACTTTTGTTGTAATACTATGGATTTAGTTGACACTACTAGCCGAGTTTCTTTTGTCCAATATCTCGCGGGCAGGTACATTGAATTAGAGGTAGAAGAAGAAGTAGGTAGTAGAAGAAGAAATACGCTAACGCTACAAAAAGGCACAACAGTGTTTCTCTGTTTTTACTGACATGTAACATTTTATTTCACCTTGCTCTATGTTTTTTAACGCACATTAAAAAAAGGGGAACATTTT
Organism: Trematomus bernacchii; assembly: GCF_902827165.1. Lineage (NCBI taxonomy): Eukaryota > Metazoa > Chordata > Actinopteri > Perciformes > Nototheniidae > Trematomus > Trematomus bernacchii. Next base: position 150,132 of record NW_022987584.1, on the reverse strand, counting down.
CGGGAGTTTCAACCGGGTACCGGCCACCGGAAACGGGGACTTTGCCCGGAAAACGGGGACGTTTTGTTCACCCATCCGACTGTGTTTACAGCTAAGCACACATGCTAACATTAATTAAGACTACAAGCTCACTTGGGGTTGAGGCTTTTTTACACGTTGCTTGACTGCCTGCCCACATATCTGATCTAAACATAGTAACGTGTATTGGGGAAGATAATTATTTAAAGTTATTATTTAATAATTGTGACATTTATTGTACTTTTTGATGGATGAATGATGCTCAAGGTGAGGGGGCAAATAATAAAACTGAGGGGGCAATGCCCCCTTTTGCCCCCTCGTGGCGCCGGGCCCGTCGCTGACGAACATATTTCATCATAGTTTTAGTCAACGAAATTAACACTAGTTGGATGGAGAAAAGTCAGAATCAATTCAGATTGAACATAGTAAAAAATGTAAATTATAGTGTCCGTCCGAAAATAAACCTTTACTTATAGTGAAACCACCCTTGAATGATGGGTTAGTAGACTAAAAGCTTTAGGAATCCAAACTATAACATATAATAAGTACACTGTATCAAGATTGATGCAAAACAAGTGACATTTTACCTTTTTAGAGAGGTTTAGCAACAAAAAACAACAACTCTGGGGTCATTTGGGTGGAAATGGGTGTATTTTCCGTTTCTCTGGAACCCATTGGTCGATTTTGATGATTGACATCTCTTTTGAACCGTTACAGCCAATAGAATTGAAGGGGAATTTCCACATACACACGTTACCATTGATAATTGAGAGCTACGCGCATGTCGTCTGCCCAAAGCGAAACCTATCTTACGCTCTGAAATCTGAAAACTAGGTTTATTGCTGATGGATTATCAGAAATCATTTCAAAGTGACACAGACACATTGGATTAACCTATGGATTAACCTTCAGCAGCGGTTTTATCGTTTTCATGCCATTGAAGACAACATTTGATCAGACAACAACAATGGTAAGACATATTGCCGTGTTGGCTACGGGGTGTGATGTCTGTTTTTGTTTCTCATATCGCGAGTTCTGATCATGGAGTGATGATACAGATACCTATCGAATCTGTGTAATCTCCAGAGGTGGGGACTCGAGTCACATGACTTGACTCGAGTCAGACTCGAGTGGCATATTTTTGGACTTGAGACTTGCTTGACTAACATTGATAAAAGACTTGACTTTGACTTGGTATTCATGACTTGAGACTTGACTTAAGCTTGAGACGGATGACTTGAAAGGACTTGTCTGTTTAAAATTAAATATTTGCGTTTGTTTTTGTAGTGAGATATTACGTTTAGTTTTTCGAAAAATGTGATTGGGTGATTATAGCGCCGTGCGCGCAAACCTGGCAACCCACTAGACGGCAGGAGTGTCAGTTAACATTGCAGCGGCTAGCGTTACTCCAAAAATAGTGAAGTTTGGATTCAAGGATTATGTTGTCGATGACGCTAATAAGAAGAGAACAGCGGTATGCAGGGTCTGCAGCATAAAGATCAGTGACACGACCACCACAACATCCAACTTTATTCGTCACTACAAAAAACCCACAGAGAAAGGTGCGTGAATGTGTTGTGTTAGCTAGAAAGCTAACGTTAAGTTTAAGCTACGTTAGACTTGGTTTCAAATCGATTAAGCATTGCAAAGAGAAGACAAAACGGTAAATGAACACTATACCTCCAAGGGATTCATTTTGACTAACCCTGATACTGACGGGCTGTCAGGAGAGAGAGAGAGAGAGAGAGAGAGAGAGAGAGAGAGGAGAGAGAGAGAGAGAGAGAGAGAGAGAGAGAGAGAGAGAGAGAGAGAGAGAGAGAGAGAGAGAGAGAGAGAGAGAGAGAGACGAAAAGAGATGCCTCGTTTATTTCCCCTGTGTTATCAGAAGTTACTGTAAACTGTTGAATAATGTAGTTCATCTACTTTTAGTAGTTTGTTTAAATGTTTTAATTATGATGTTTTTGTTTGTAGAAGTGCATCATTCCTTGATTTATTGTAAAAATGAATCTGAACTTTTTGATCTGTTATGATGATAAACTGAAGCCATTTCTAAATTAACCCAATTAAGTGAGTTTTAAATCGTCCTACTTAGTTTATAAGGAAATTATGAAGAGGAACAAATTAAATTATTTGAATATGATATCTATGTAGGTGCTGACGCTGTTCTAGTGTTAACAGACATTTAAATTAAATATGTGTAATGGCAAATGCCATATATGATTTTCTTACCTGGAATTCTGCCTTTTTGAACAGACTGACTGAGTCCTAGCTATATTGTCTGCAGTTCTAGGGTTAATATGAATCTAATATGATTGCCATCGGTCTAAATTAGATTTCAAATGATTAACTGTGTATGTAATGAAGATCATAGTGTGGGTTGAATCCATTTTCATAACCACTGTCTTTTAACTGATTTAAATGCGGAAACTGGGCTTATTCATCAGAATTTCGTATGACTTGACTTGTTGAGCTGAGCAATGACTTGACTTGCTTGACTCTCACCACAGTGACTTGGGACTTGCTTGATACTTGTAGGTCAAGACTTGAGACATGCTCATGACTTGCACATGTAGGACTTACTCCCACCTCTGGTAATCTCACAATGCTAATCGATGGGTTGGATTTGCGATAAGTAATAAGGGTTTTATACCGTGAGTTCTGTGCTAACGGCGTTATAATTTTTTCGCTCAGGGCTAATTCAGAGGCTCAGCGTTAGTCTTGTGTTTCTTTTTGTTAAAAATGGTTCATATCATCAGTTAGCTGAGTTTCTTCCCGTTACATGGATATGAAACATTCATAGTTTATTAAATATGAAGAAGCCCTCAGACGCTGTTCCCTGCAGATGATGCGTTTTGTCCCCAGTACCGGGCTTAACCTGTAAAATAAACTATGAATGTGTCATATCCACTTAACGGGAAGAAACTCAGCTATCAGACAATAATAACCATTTTTAGCTAAACGAAATAACAAAGGCTCTGAATTAGCCCTGAGCGGAAAAATGCTAACCCACTTAGCACAGAAAAAACGTAGCTGCTACGAGAGTGTATGACAGTTTCCGGTTTTGGGCATTCTGGCTATGCATCACTCATTCACCAATGGGTAATGTTTAGATGGATTTGAGGAACTTCCCCTTGATTCTATTGGCTCTAACGGTTAAAAAGAGGTGTCAATCATCAAAATCGACCGAGGGGGGCCAGAGATATGGAAAATGCAGCCAAATATCCTCAGAAGTGAGTTTTCTTTTCTAAATCTCTCTAAAAAGGTCAAATGTCACTTGTTTTGCATCAATCTTGATACAGGGTACTTATATGTTATACTTTGGATTCCTAAAGCTTTTAGTCTACTATCCCATCATTCAAGAGCAGTTTTCACTATAAGTAATGTTTTTTCTTGGACGGACACTATCATTTACCTTTTTCTTTTTTACTATGTTCAATCTGAATTTACTTTAAAATAATTCTATATTGATTCTGACTTTTCTACATCCAACTCACAGGTTTATCATTGCTCTGAGAAAAAAGATTATTAATTTACCCCTTTTAGAAGTGAAGCTATAGTCAATTGTTCTGGGAATGTCATTTTTGAGCCTGATGCCTGAAAAACAGGCTCGGGGCTCAACTGGTTAAATAACACAAATGTGCCCCAGTGTAAGGGATAACAGTGTTAGGAATATATTGTGATGAAGTGAACACTGACCTGAGTTCTGGCGGTCTCTTTGTTCTCCTCCATGCTGCTCTCAGTGCTCCTTCTCCTGCTGGGTCTCTGAAATAAGTATTAACACTACAGTCAACACAAAACCAATCTACAGCTAAGAAGTAGCTTAGCAGCAGAGGTGGGGAGTACATTTACTCAAGTACTGTACTTAAGTACAACCATAGAGGTACTTGTACTTTACTTGAGTATTTACATTGTATGCCACTTCTACTCCACTACAGCTCAGACGTAAATGGTGTACTTTTATTCCACTACATGTATTTAATACCTTTAGTTACTTCACAGATGTGGATGAATGATGTGAAATGTAATCAAGTGTTAAATCAGACTTTAGTTCCACCTGGAGTACTCAGTATTATCAGTAATAAACTACTCAGTGTTATCAGTATTAAACTACTCAGTGTTATCAGTATTAAACTACTCAGTGTTATCAGTATTAAACTACTCAGTGTTATAGTAAAAGTACTCAGTAATATCAGTCGTAAAAGTACACAGTATTATAGTAAAAGTACTCAGTATTACCCGGTGTTTCTGCTCCTTTGTTCTTCAGTTCAGATGTTCACCGACTAGCATTAGCCACCTAGCATGAAGCAGCTAGCAGCAGATAAGTACCCGGATGAAGAGGTGGAATTGTTCTAAAGCTCCTCTCGTCTCTTCTTCTCCTGAGAGGAACGGGTTATATTCACAGATATATATGAATGAGAGCTGATAGAGACTCCGACCGATGGAAGTTTTACAAGAACTGGATCCTGCCTGAGAGCATGGTCGAGAGCAGAAGTACGCAGATGTGGGCCCACAGAGCATGCGCAGTAGAGTTTTCCTTTAAGCCCCGCCTCCCATCTCCCGCTCTCTGTCAGTCTTCTTCTTCTTCTCTAGGTGTTTGGCGGATTGCAAACAACTTTAAAGATGCATACCGCCACCTACTGTACATGAGTGTGAATCATCATATCATTCCATCTCTTAACTCATGGACGTATATATCTATGATCTAATCAACACATAAACAAATAAACAAATAAACAAATGAACAAAAAACATAAAATAAATGAAACAAAACAAAATACAAATCTATGATCTTACCTGACCTAATGTTACATTCTTAGCCCAGTTTCACTCTGAAAGGTGAACAGTGCCTTTCTGGTTGCTCTTATTCCCTCTCCCTCTGTTCCCAAAACACCAACCACACTCCACTCCCTCTCTGCCTCTATAACTTTATCCTTTAGTTTACTCTTTCAGCTTTATAGATGTCACAATGTAACAAGATATGTTCTACATCTTCTTTTACTCCACAGCTCCCACACTTATCACTGTCACTTTTCCCCATGACATACAGCGTACCATTCAATGCTGTGTGATTTAGTCTGAGTCTAGCTATCATGATTTCCTGCCTTCTGTTTCTTTCTTTATAAATATTAATTGTGATTGTCTTTTGAACTTTATGATATTCTTTGCCTTTCTGGTCTTCCTCCCACCTTTTCTGCCAGATCTCCATCCCTTTCTTCCTAATGACTGCTTTCCCTTCTCCTTCTCCAAGTTGAACTGGTAATGTGATTTCCTTTTGTAGTGCACTTTTTGCTAATTTATCAGCACACTCGTTCCCTTTCACCCCCTCATGAGCACACTCGTTCCCTTTCACCTCCTCATGAGCACACTCGTTCCCTTTCACCCCCTCATGAGCACACTCGTTCCCTTTCACCCCCTCATGAGCACACTCGTTCCCTTTCACCCCCTCATGAGCACACTCGTTCCCTTTCACCCCCTCATGTGCACACTCGTTCCCTTTCACCCCCTCATGAGCACACTCGTTCCCTTTCACCCCCTCATGAGCACACTCGTTCCCTTTCACCCCCTCATGAGCACACTCGTTCCCTTTCACCCCCTCATGAGCACACTCGTTCCCTTTCACCCCCTCATGAGCACACTCGTTCCCTTTCACCCCCTCATGAGCACACTCGTTCCCTTTCACCCCCTCATGAGCAGGCACCCAGCAGAACTGCAGATCTATGCCGCCTCTGTGAAGTCTTAACAGGCTGTGGTTCAGTTCTATGAGAATGTCTTCTCTGGCAGTTGTTGTTGACTGTATGCTTTTGAATATGGATAATGAATCTGTGCACATCACCACCCTATCTGGTCTGACCTCTTCAACCCACTGTAATCCTATTATTACTGCCAGCATTTCTGCTGTGTACACTGATAGTTGATCTGACGCTCTTTTTGAGATCAATATTTTAAAGTCTGGGACATATATACCAACTCCAACACACTCTTCCTTGTTCTTAGAACCATCTGTGTAAATGTTGAGATAATTGTAGTACTTTTCGTTCAGATACATACTTGTTTTAATTCCCACTTCATTTATTTGCCACACTTTTTTCCTTTCTACGATAAATTCAGTTCCTGACGGACGCCAAAGAAGCCAGAGATTATAGAATTAAACAAATAAATAAAAACAAGGATAATTGTGTGTTATTGTTGAGTAAATAAGAGTGTGTTATTTAGAAAAGATTAACAAATTAGAAGGAGACAAATAGTTAAAAAATACAGATTTCAATATTCTGAGGCTCTGAGCCATTTCTTTACCTCACGGACGGTATGATTTAAAACAATAATCGTGGCTTGATATTGAGTAAGAACATGTTTTTATGAACCACACAGCTTCCGGTCTTCCAAGACCCGACCGGAAATAAATTGCTTTTAAAATCGTTCTGTGTGACAGGAAAAAAAGCGGAATATCGTGTCGGTGAACACGAATCAATAGATTACATGTCGTGACTATAACACGAAATGCTGTGAGACTTGGTTGGATAGATAGATAGATGGATAGATGGATAGATGGATAGATGGATAGATGGATAGATGGATAGATGGATAGATGGATAGATGGATAGATGGATAGATGGATAGATGGATAGATGGATAGATAGATAGATGGATGGATGGATGGATAGATGGATAGATGGATAGATGGATAGATAGATAGATAGATAGATAGATAGATAGATAGATGGATGGATGGATGGATAGATGGATAGATGGATAGATGGATAGATAGATAGATAGATGGATAGATAGATGGATGGATGGATAGATAGATAGATAGATAGATAGATGTGCAGAAAAATATTTGTTTTCACATTTGCGTACACATAACCGGATGCGCCAACATGTTCAATGCCCTTACCAGGATTGTCATTTTGAAACCAGTGACTATACGACATTTAATTCCCACAAAAGCAGGAACCATGATGGCAGACAGAGGCAGAGCCAGTTGCAGTTTGAGCCAGGAATTTTGATGAATACAGAAACATTTGATCAAACTGAAACTGCAGTTGTCCAGACTGAAAGCTTCAGGCTTGTAACTGTTGATCTGTCTGAGAATGAGGGCAGTCTTTTTTTTAATCCTATACGTTTGTTTACTACGAGTACTAATGTGTCAGCATTATTGTTTTTTACTAAATACATATGTAACCCACATTAAAACATAGTAAATACCTTCACGAAAGTATATAAATATGTTTCAAATAAATATTAGTATTATATTAAAAACCATAGAAGTCATTAAGTTATTTTATTAAAATACGAGTTTAAAATTGGTCAATGATATCATCCTTTTAAGAATAAAATAAATGAAAGTAGGATGACAAAATAGCAACGGCCCTTTCCCTTTAAGGGATCTGTGCTCAGCAGCCAGGCAGCTAGCAGGAGAGAGAGAGGAACACGGAGCAACAGATGAGAACGAGTAAATCTACGTAAAAGTTGATTTAAAAAAGTTTAAAAATACCATCCACACGGTCGGCAAACCCAGTAGACGGTATAGAGATGAACCAACAGTGTTTTGGTGTAGTGATGGGCAAATGAAGCTTTGAATGACGCATCGAACCACTTGGACAATTGTTTCAAAAATAGGTTAATTTCTCGAAGCTTCAGTGACAGCGACCTCTCCTGGCGAAGTGCAAGGCTGCAGTGGGTTTAACGTATCTTTGCCTTGAAAAATATTCGATGCAAACACACACTAAAGGCGCGTTCACACCAAGCCCGTTCAAAATAAAGGTTCTAACTCTTTGCCTTTACACAGTGCAAAAACGACAAGCTTCTGCTATCTTTGATGAGCGATAACATTATTTTTGGCCATACGTTTTTCATAAGACTGATGAAGTTGGAATCAGTTGTAGTTACAACTATCTGAAATACTATGAAATACTTTTACTGTGTACTTCTTGATACTCTCCTGTCAAAGTCCCCTCCATGGTACAACAATGCCTGTCTTGCTGCTATATGTGACGAGCAATACAAATACTTTTAAGTTCGAAGACTGATCATTTTGGACTCAGTAGTTAGACTACTAGCGCAAAGACTATAAAATACTTTTATTTTGTACTTTCAGAGAAATCCTCTGTCAAATTGTCCACCCTGAATACCCCATGCAGATGCTCCTGTTGTCTGTCAAACACAAGCAGAAACATTACTTTCCAAAAATGGAAAGTTATCTTGGTCCCGCTCCCCACGTGAAAAACAGGGTACGTTTAGTGCTGCTAATGTAATGAAAATGGCTAGTAGTGTTTTATTTAAATGGATATTTAGATAGTCAACTAAGAAACATAAAGTACTTGAAACGTACATTTTGGTAACAATTTTGAATATGATCATTTTCTTGAGCTTTAAACTCCTGGGGTCAAAATGACCACCAAGGATAGAGGGTGTAAAGCAAATGTGAAGATAAAGGAGAGTTAAGAATACATTATCAGTTTTTTGTTTTACTATATCCTAAAGTCTATTTTTAACACACTATTGAGTTGGCTTTTTCATTACATTTAAAATATAAATTGTACCTAAAATAATACAGAGTGAGCAGGGTACACATATTCACACCATATGCAATCATAGGATATTTTTAGTTCGAAAGATATTTGTCCAAATTGACTACAAAATAGTACAAATGCAAAACATTAAAAAAAAAAGAAGTTTGGTGAGTGAAGTCCAAAGCCGTATTATAGATTATTTGATTGTGTAATTACAAGGTGAGAGAAAATAAATCCACATTGTCCTATTAAACTTGTATTTTTCTATTTGTTAGTACATTTTTCTCAGAAAAAACTTTTCTAAATTAAAGTAAATTATTTAAAAAGGTTGAATAGTTGAAATTGAATGTAAACTGTGTCAAACACCACTCCTGAAATTGACTTTGGTTGAAGTTTATTATAATATTGATATTATATAAAGATCTATATATATAACATTGATTAAGCCTTACGGGTGTCACGATCTGTCTGTGTTGTGTTTTGTCTTGTCTTTTTCTGTCTCTGGTTTCCTGTTTTGTTTTGAAATGTTTTCCTCCTTGTGTCTTCTCTGTTCCTTCTTCCTGTGTTTGCCTTCCTGTCTTAGGCCCAATCCCAAACCACGCCCTACACCCTACCCCTACACACTACCCCTCCGTTTGCGCGTTCGCGCGGAGGGTCCGCCACATTAAGTGCTGTTCCAAACCAACGAGTGTGGAGAGGTGTGGAGGGGGAGTGGGCTATCAAGCCCTCAAACAGCGAGTCTGCATCGGTGCTGACTGGAGACCGGTCTCTACCTGACCGGAGTCACGCTGTGTGTGTCCGTCAGGAAACACGCTGTTTACAAGTAGTTCCAGCAAACATCCACTGATAAATTGCGATGTTAACAACCTCATGATAACCTCATATTTTTTTAACTTAGGATCATACCTGTGTTTAGTCTAGAAAAAGGTAAATGTGTGCATTTTATTATAAAGTTGTGTATATTTACAGACTGTTGCAAAAACTAAGAAGCTTATAAACATCAGGTTTAAAACTAAAAGAGCTTTACAAAAAAGTAACACAATGAAAGATGTTTGGAGTTTTATTTGAGTTCTTAATTTACATTTTTTGTCTAATGGCGCATTTCCATTGCAGCGCGTAGCTCGCTTTAAGCGTGCCGTGTCGTGCCGTCCCCTTTTTTGGTTGTGCTTCCACTAGGCCTCGTTCCGGCGCGGCACGGCGCGGGGCCACTTTTTCCCCTCTTTTCTGGCCCTAGAAAATTGTGGTTCTATCGGGGCCAACAAACAGGGCTGAGTCGGGCTGAGTATGCTAAACTAGAGAGGAGCGCTGGCAAGAGGGCTAGAACTACAACAAGATGGACATATTTGACCGTGATTTAATTGTAATACACGTTTCAAAATGATGCCGAAGTAACAACATACTGATACCGGTTAGTAAAAACCATGAATTAATGCTTTGTCAAGTCTGCAGACAGACGGCAGGCGAAAAACCTTTTAAAATGCGTGTTTTCTAGATGGAGATTGGCTAAGCTAACGCAGTATATGCCCCGACCGTCCACACTCACAACAACGGCCTATACAGACATAAATTAAGCAGCGACTGTATTCACCATGACACAGGCAGTCTGTGGTGTGTACTTGTTTAACTTTTGTCGAGTTTCTGAACATATATAAGGAGCTGTGAGCTCTGAGTGCTCACAGCTAACGGCTGTGTTGTGTTTCTGGATTTCTCATTGAAGATGACGTCACGGCTCCGCCTACACTGCGTTACTACCCAGTTCCTAAACTGTAATGGAAGCGCAGCATGAAGTGAGTCGGCCCTGTTAAGGCCCAACGCGGCCAAGCCGTACCGAGCCGTACCGAGTGTGGCCGAGGCCGACCGTGTAGTGGAAATGCGCCATAAGAGATGCTGATTTGAAACCGTTGTTACATACAGTTACGGCATTTCCTGTTTCTGCCGGAGAGAGGGGAGTTTGTCCCAAAGCTTGCCGCTGTATTTACTCCCTCCATCTGACAGGAGGGAGCCTCGTTGAGCTGCGAGTGTGGCTACAGACGGAGTTCACTCCGCCACGGAGGGGTAGGGTCGAGGGAGTGGTTTGGGATTGGGCCTTAGTTTCCCTGGTGTGTCTGATTGTTTGATTGTGTTCACCTGTTGCCCTTGTATTTCTGCCTCCCTTACCTCTCTGTATTTAGTCTTGTCTTGTCCTGCCCGACTGACTGCTCCCGGCCCGCGCGGCGTTCAACATGCACATCTTCGTCAGCTGAGACGCACTACACCTTCGGCTAGCCCGGAGCGAAAACTTTGCATGGCTTTGCTAAATGCTAGGTCGATAGCAAACAAAACGTTCCTCCTAAACGACTTCTTCACCTCTCGTAAACTGGATTTTATGTTCCTGACGGAGACCTGGGTCCACGCTGGCGAGTATACACCGTTCTCTGAACTTCTTCCTCCTGACTGTACATTCTTCAGCTCCCCCCGTGCCACCGGCCATGGTGGGGGCATAGCATCAGTGTTTAGAGCTAGCCTCCAATGCCGAATGCTTCACCCTGTATCTAGCTATGCTAGCTTTGAGTTGCAGCTTTTTGAACTGAACCCGGCCTCGCCTATACTCTGCGCAGTCGTGTATCGTCCGCCAAAGTGTAATAAGGATTTCATAAATGACTTTTCTGACTTTCTGTCCGGGATCATGGTGAAATATGATCGTGTTTTGATCTCCGGAGACTTCAATGTCCATGTGTGTTGCGAGTCCAAACCTCTGGTTAGGGACTTTTTAAATCTCCTTGATTTCTTTGGTCTCGTTCAGTCCGTGGCTGGCCCAACACACGAAAAAGGACACACTTTGGACTTAGTATTATCGTTTGGACTGTCTGTATCTGTGGATGAAATATGTGCAGCAACGCGTATCTCAGACCATTTACCGGTTCTGTTTACAACCTCCATCCCTTCTGCAGGAGTCGAATCACGTGCCCCGGCGCGTCGTCTGCGTTCGATTAACCCCTTGACTGCCTCACAGTTCTCTGATGTTTTTAATGCTTCTCCGATCTGTAAATTAGATGTGAACTGTGCTTTTAATGCTGATGAGCTTATCTCCATGTTTGATTCGACATGTACACTAATACTGGATTCTGTTGCTCCTTTTACGCTTAGACGCGCCAAAGTTCTATCAGAGCCGTGGCTCAATGACTGTACTCGTGATCTTAGACGCGCTTGCAGGCGTGCAGAGAGAAAATGGAAAAAGGATAAACTCCATGTCTCCCTAGAAATCCTTCGTGCTTGCCTTTCCGACTACCAGACGGCAGTCAAAGCAGCCAAAACAGAGCACATTTCTCTGTTAATCTCCAAAAACAGCCATAAACCTCAGGTTCTTTTTAATGTCCTCAACTCTATCATTAATCCCTGTGATGTTTCTTCTATTGTCCCATCGACTACTCTCTGTGATAAGTTTCTTAAATTTTTTATTGAAAAGGTATCTGCTCTTAGGTTAGCCCACACTAGTGCTACCCCAGATCCTGCTCCTCTTCTGTGCCCTGCTGTCCTCGACCACTTTGAGCCTGTATCCCTCTCTTCTCTCTCGGATGTAGTCAAGCACCTGCGGCCGACAAACTGCACCTCAGACAGCATTCCCTCTCGCCTTCTCAGGGATGTTTTTGATTCAGTTGGAGCAAGTATTTTATTACTTTTAAACACCTCTCTTTCCTCAGGATGTGTCCCAGCTGCCTTCAACCATGCCGTGGTTAAGCCACTCCTTAAAAAGAAAAATCTCGACCCTTACATTCTCGCAAATTTTAGGCCCATCTCCCAGCTGCCTTTTTTATCAAAAGCCCTGGAGCGAGTAGTCTACGCCCAGCTGCAGTCTTTTTTAACCACGCATGGAATCCATGAAAAGTTCCAGTCTGGCTTCAAACCCATGCACAGCACTGAAACAGCTCTTTTAAGAGTTTTTAATGATCTGCTCCTAGCCGCCGACTCAGGCAGCCCAGCTGTCTTGGTGCTGTTAGACCTGACAGCTGCCTTTGACACTGTGGACCATAGCATCCTGTTGTCACGGCTTGAACAGTCCGCTGGCATCACAGGCTCCGCCCTTGCATGGTTCAGGTCCTACCTGACAGACCGTAGCTTCTCGGTACAGCTAGGTGCCTTCTCCTCTGCCAAAGCCCCTCTTACCTGTGGGGTTCCCCAAGGCTCGATTCTGGGCCCCATCCTTTTCCTACTGTACATACTGCCCCTAGGTTCAATACTCACAAAACATAACATTCCCTTCCACTGCTACGCCGACAATGTACAGATATATCTGCCTCTAAAAGCAAATGTCACACACTCACTACAGCAGCTGATGGACTGCTTAGCAGAGATTAAATCCTGGCTGAGCAAAAACTTCCTCAACCTCAACGAGAGCAAGACTGAGGTCATCTTTTTTGGACCGCAACCTCCAGCCTCTCCGGTTGATATTCTGGGCTCTCTCAAAAAAAACATCCTCCCCTCGGTCATGAACCTTGGAGTGACATTCACCAGCACTTTTAAATTTGACAAGCAGGTTAGCACCGTAGTAAAATCCTGCTTTTTTAAAATAAGACTATTGGCCAAAACCAAGTCGTATTTAGCTTTTAAAGACTTGGAAAGGGTTATCAACGCCTTTGTAACCTCGAGACTGGACTATTGTAACGCTCTGTATGTGGGTATGGACCAGGCCTCAATCAAACGCTTACAGCTAGTCCAAAACGCGGCTGCACTTTTACTGACTGGTCACAAAAAGCGCGACCACATCACCCCTATTCTGGCCTCACTACACTGGCTTCCAGTTCGGTTCAGAATTGATTTTAAAGTCCTTTTATTTGTTTTTAAAGCCCTAAATGGGCTGGCTCCGGCCTATATAGCTGAACTCCTCCAGCGCTACACCCCAGCCAGAGCTTTAAGGTCTGCTGACCAGCTGCTGCTGGTAGTGCCCAAGACCAGGCTAAAAACCCGAGGGCACCGAGCCTTCGCAGCAGCTGGCCCTAGGCTCTGGAACACTCTGCCCCTCCATGTGAGGTCGGCCCAGACCCTAGGGGTTTTTAAATCCATATTAAAAACACACTTCTTCTCTCTGGCCTTCTAATTAGAGCGGAGCATGACTCCTGACTTTTCCGTGTGTTTTATATCTGTTATAGTTATATCTGTTGTAATTTATTGTAGTTTATTGTGTTTTGTAGTAATGTGTTTTTTATTACATGTACAGCACTTTGGCTCGACCAAAAATCGCTTTTAAAATATGCTTTATAAATAAAACCTGATTTGATTTGATTTGTCTTCCCCTGTGTGCCTTGTCGGTTCATTGTTTCTCCTGTCTCCCACCATGTTGGTCACGGTCAGTTTTTGTAGTACCTATGTGTTTCATGCCATGTTTTTGTTCAGCTTTTGGAATAAAGCTCGCTTTTGTTTCTAGACCTTGTTACCTTGTTTTGTAGTCTGCATTTGGGTCCTACCCTTTCCACGCATCCTAACAGAGGGTCCCTTTTAAAATATATATATATTTTGCATAATGTTCTGGGCTGACAGTGCCTTATTTTCAATTTGAAAACACATGGCAATTTTATTAATACAGCAGATGAAAAGATTTGCAATTCTTCATGGGTGTCATTGGCTCTCTAGATAAAGGCAGTATCTGTTTGCTAACCTCAGATATTGATTTATTTAAATAAGTGACCTTTGAATACATATTGCAAACATAGCCTTAAAAAGGTGCAGGAAAAGGACTTCAAATATTACTTAAAGACTGGACTTTTTAATTCAGTCAAGAGAAGAGAAAAGCGAAGAAAGGAAAGAAAATTGTTATAAGGGGTTATTAATGACAGACATAATATGGCTAGGGAGGCTGTGGCTGATCGTGCGTTGATCTTCGGATCAGGGGGGCACTGGTTCAATCTCCACTGCAGTCAGCATGTCGTTGTGTCCCTGGGCTTCACCCCAAATAGCTCCTGTGAGGATTGTCCACAGTATTGAGTGTATGTAAGTCGCTTTAAGGTAAAAGCAACTAACAAGTGACATGTAGAGGTCAGTGGCACTCAGACTCTACAGGGGTCATTTTGTGATCATGGGGCATCACCCCTGTACAGCATCAGGACAATATCTCTATGGAGTCAGACACTGAAAGTGTGCTGGAGGCTGATGCGTTGACCGGGACAGATGGAAAGATGAGGCTGATGAGACTGAAGAATCTGCGAGGAACGAACTAGGGGCAGAGAAATAATCATATTTTAACCCTTTAATTGCCAGACCAAGAAGAAATCTATGGACAAATTATTTCTTTGCATTTGTTTATCAAATAGGACAAATAACCACAAACCATTTTTATTTTTTTTACTGACCACACAGTTTTGTTTTTATGAGCCTCTACCAACTGGTCGAGCTGGTCAACAATCATCATATAGTACAGTATTTGTATGCATCAAACTCAAATAAAACACAAACTCAAATACATTTTTTTCTTTTATGGAACATGAGCAATATATACAACCAGATATATTCATAAAAAATAATAAATTATTATTGTAAAACAAAAAAGAAATGGAAAAAAGTAATGGAAAGTGTTTTTCATTATAAAAGGTTTGGCCTAACAACAAACAACTGGCCTAACAGCAAATGTGTGCAACTTTGGGCTGCATTTCATGCATGAAAGGTGCTATATAAATTATTATCGCTCTTTCACTCTGAGACTCATAAGGCAGTACTAGATGTAGTAATATTACCATGAATCTAGCTATTTATTTACCATATTTTATTGGAAAACATCTCAAACTCTGAAAAAGTCATATTGCTAGTTTACCATAAAAGGCCAATTTGACCGGTTGGTTGAGCATATTTTCAAAAAAGTAATTACACCCTTGTTACAAAAATGTTTTGTGCATCAAGTTCTAATCTAATTATGTTCAGTCAGTGCTCTGACACTAAAATATGTTAAAAATGATATGGTTACCTTACAAAAGTTGACCAAAAAGAGTGATTTCTTCAGGAGTGATTTTTAGCATGCCAACTTTCTCAGTGGAAGCTAGCTGAAGGGCTTTCTGTTCGAACCACAGTGACATCTAGAGGTTGTTTTGTGCATAACATGTCAACCAAAACGATAGAGCTGGCTGAATCAGATGGAGTTACACTTTTTTATTTATTTTTCAACAAGATATCAAAACACAAAATGTGCTCTACCAAATGGTGGCGCTGGCTGCTAAAGGTTAAGACAGCATCATCATAAGAGGCCAACAAGAGTGACAGGGTGTGTCACTTTGCTGAAGGATAGACCAGCAGGATATTCTCTGAAGATTTCCCAAGAGGTAAAAGCTGCTGCTGGAGTACTGACTGGAAGTAGTGCTGATATCATGTCTACCATATCCTCTTAAAATACTCTGTCCAACAATATAAGTCTAATGACACATTTTTATTTAAGATGCATTCTTGTACTAAGGAGGGGAATTTGAAAAAGAATACCTGAAAAAGTACTTGTTGGTGTAGTTAAATTAGTATACTGAGTCAAACAGTATCACTCTCATTAAGAATTGATGGCAGAACATCATTTCATCTCTCATCAAAGATAGCAGAAAACATGCATTATTGTACTCAAGAGG
This sequence comes from Trematomus bernacchii, assembly GCF_902827165.1. NCBI lineage: Eukaryota > Metazoa > Chordata > Actinopteri > Perciformes > Nototheniidae > Trematomus > Trematomus bernacchii. The sequence continues at coordinate 134,027 of NW_022987584.1, read as the reverse complement.
GGAGTTTGACAGAGTAGCCTACACAGTAAAAGTACTCTAAATAGTATTTATCAATCCTCAACCTCCAAGCTGTTTTAATATAGATTTGAAGAAAAAAACCTCGATGCTGACTTGACCACGCAAACGGGAAATACGGCCGCATCAATTCAGCAGTGTCAGTAACATCAAACAGAGAGATACTCATACTTTATAAGATAGGGATTCATGTCTGACAGTGCAAGACAGACAGCCAGATAGACAGATCGCGAGACAGACAGACAGACAGACCAACAGACCGACAGACGCGCACACACATACGCACCCACACACGGACAGACTGTCTTCTGTATGTTTTGCATGTAGCCATATATTCAATGTATATTCGTGCAAACACGCACCGCACTGTCTAGGCAAAGAGTATGAACCTTTATTTTGAAGAGTACAGCGAAAGCATAGGGCAAACTAGCCAATCAGAAGCAAGGAGGCACTGGAGACCCACCCACCTATGGAAACGAAACATTGAGTGGTATACTTGTTTTAACAGTAAGAACAGAAAAACGAAAAAACGAGCTGAATTTCCGTTTTTTGGTTTTGGGGCAAAATTGAAAAACAAAAAAACCACCCGTTTCTGTTTTATTATTAGTTTCAATTAGAACTAAAAAACAAACGGTTAAAACGTACCTTGGTCGACTTGTGGTACAATTGTCTTATTTCATTGATGTTGAAACTGTAATTATTTCACCTGTACAAGGACAAAGGAAAAGAAAGTAAACAAAGGGAAAGGTGATATACTTCTGATTCTTCTGCAGAAGATTATTCATTGTCTTTGTTGTATGCTAAATGTTTTTTTGTTAACTTCATTCAGTAAATTGTATTACTTTTACTATTTGTATTATTATTATGTTGCATTGTTGGAGAAGCCTGTGACATAAGATTTTCAACGACATAATTACTCTGTAGCTATGTCAGTTTGACAATAAAGAACCTTGAACCTTGAGAATCTAATTATTCTGATCCAATAGCTTAACCCAAGATAACAAGTACTACACATACTTTCTTTAATTATTGTTTGCTAGTTTCCCATTATATTTCCCTCCTTTGAGTATTTTTCTTTGAGCTCTTTTTTTTTAACATTTGTATATACTGTTTTTAGTACTGTATACTGTTGTGGCTGACGCCTACAAATGTTCCTTAGAGCTGAATGAATAAAGATGAAAGGAAAAGTAGAAATAGTGCATGTCATTTGTTGAGATTATTTCTGGTGTCTAAAAGACAGAGTCTTCAGCATAGAGGTTACTTCAGCTTGAATGACCTCACCAAAATATAAAAATAGCATTTTGGGGGTAGAGTTTTTAAAGTGTGTTAACGTGTGTCTTTGGAACAGAGTTGTTAATGGGGGGCTCTGTGATGATGATGGTGTGAGACTGGAGCTGGAGGAAGGGGTAACGGCACATTCACACCCCTCCCCACTTCCTGCAGACCCTCCCCTCCATGGGGAGGGACAGACGTGAGATCTGAGGGTCTCAGATGTATGGAGCATGCATTTAGAAATTGAAATGTGAAGCAATTGTTCTGCGACGACTCCTCTTAGACTTGATGTGAAACTTTCAGGAACATTAGGATGGAGGTGTGAACCCCTCCTCCCCTCATCTACGTCTAATGCCACCTTTAATGTCCTCTCCTGAGACGACCCCCCCTACAGACTCACAAATGTTTACACTTGTTATTATTCATGTTTGATCTCTTCACAGTTCCAGTTCCTGTCCTTCTTAAATCTGCAGTTATCACTTTTATATAACAAACAAACATTGTTTTATACATTTCACAATTTGTTTTATAACTGTCTCAACACTGTAATATGTTTATTTTCTTTTTTTAAATTGCCGCTAGTTGTTACTAATTTTAATAATGGATGTGTACTCTGTTGTCTTTTTATTCTATAACTAACGTGTGTTTTTATTTTTCTCTATATTTAATAAGTTAGCTTAGTCTTTTTTTGCACATTTTACACAAAGTTCCCTTCTTGAATATCTGCAAGGCTTTCCTCGGCATACCAATACTGCACATTTATTATACTATGCGTATTAATATTATTTTTGAGTATATCTATATTACATGTAGATGCTGCTATATTTTAATGTTGTAATAGTTTTCTTATAATTGTTTTATTTCTTTGGTCCTTTTATTACAATTTAAATTATTTAATAATAACTGAAATGTAGATAGTGCCTTTCATAAACCCAAGGACACTTCTACAGTAAAGAAAATAAATAAAAAGGGAGAAAGACTAAATGCAAATCTAATAAAATATATGCATTAATGGAAAAAAGGGATAAATAAATACACACATTGATAAATAAGTAAAGTGATAATTTGATGAATATATTTGACTTAAAGCAAATATCAATAATTATTCAAATCTATAATAATAATACCTATACAAAATAATAAAAGGGGAAAACGATAAACGAAAATATAAATGACTAAATAAATAAAACTAATCAGAATACTGTATGTATATATATTTTAATTCTCGTTCTATTATTTGTTGCTAGTAAACCAAGAACAAGCTTAAAAATATAATGCAAAGTGATTTGAAGTCATAAGGTATTAAACAGTTTCTAATGATGAGTCAAAGAGTCTCTTTGTGTCGAACAGGTTTAATGAGAAACTAGAAAACAAGTTTTAAGTTTACAGCTCAGATTATTACAGCAGCAAGAATCACATTTACTGAGAATACAGAAAACTAATGGCCGTCACAATGAAGTCAAATAACATGAGAAAGTATTATATAAAACTTTCACTAGAACATGGGGTGTTCAAATAAAACAAGAACTTCACAAATGTACTTTATCACTTCTCATACCTAATGTGTCATAATGTTTTGAACATCACTTGAAGTAAATACAATAAAAAATTACCAAAAAGCAACTCAAACCTTTCAATTGAACCGAAACATGGAAAAAAACCGATTCAATGAACGTTACACACAGAAAAATGTGAAAAGGCTGGTTTAACCAAATAAAAAAAATATTTGTATTAACCAGAGCACTCTCATATAGAGCTAAGTGTGTGAGGACAGCAGGATTTTGGGAGGTCTGAATGTAGTCCATAAACAACATGTTTATTAGAACGTAAAGTCACTGTTGGTCAGCTTTCCATTTAGAGAAAAGCAGGAGGAATGCTAGCTTGACTCAGAAAAGGATCAGATGGAGGCAGAGTGAGTGCGCTGATGGACTTTTAGTGTATCAGATCTTGTGAATGCTTTGTCACACTGGTCACATTGACATGTCTGTAAATGTGTCACACTTTCTCTCCAGTGTGAGTGCGTTCGTGGCTCTTAAGATGACCACTTTGAGAAAAGATTTTCCCACATTGCTCACAACAGAATGGTTTCTCTCCCGTGTGACTACGACGATGGATTGAAAGTTTTCCAAAACTCTTCACAGCTGTATGGTTTCTCTCCAGTATGAATGCGTTCGTGCATCTTAAGACTACCTTTCTGAGAAAAGGTGTCCCCACACTGGGTACAGCTGTATGGTTTCTCTCCAGTATGAATGCGTTCGTGCATCTTAAGATTACCTTTATCAGAAAAGGTGTCCCCACACTGGGTACAGCTGTATCGTTTCTCTCCAGTGTGAATACGATGATGGCTTGTGAGTTGACTTGATGTAGTGAATGTTTTCCCACACTCTTCACAGAGGTATGGTTTCTCTCCGGTATGAATCCGTTCGTGCATCTTAAGACTACTTTTATGAGTAAAGGTGTTCCCACACTGGGTACAGCTGTATGGTTTCTCTCCAGTATGAATGCGTTCGTGGATTTTAAGATGACCTTTATCAGAAAAGGTTTTCCCACATTGGTCACAGCTGAAAAGTTTGGGTTCCTTTCTTCTTCTCTGTTTCTAAAAAAGACAAACAGATAAAGAGTCAGTGAGAGGCCTTGGTGCATATATATCTTAAAACAAAAATAAGAGTCTGTAAAATAAACCCCACCATTTTCAAGTTTGTTTTCTCATTAAATAAAAGTACAGGTTTTAAGTCCTTAACCAGTTAACCTGTTAAGCCCTGAGCCTGTTTTTCAGGTCTCAGGCTCGAAAATGACATTCCCAGAACAAATGACAATAACTTCCCTTCTAAAAGGGGAAAATTAATCATCTTTTTTCTCAAAGCAATGATAAACCTGTGAGTTGGATGTAGTGTTAATTTCGTCAGCTATTTTTTTTATTTAGTTGAGTCTTGGTCACAGAGTGAGAGAATGGAAAGTGGAAACAGAAAAGCAAGTTTTAGAGAGTTATATAAAGCTGATACCAGACCAAGGAAAGCAAAACAACGAAGACAAAGAACAAACAATCAAGAACAGAACAGAGGACACGAGCGGGGAAACCAGACAGGAAAAAGACAAAGGAATTCAGGTCGATATACACAAACAAACTAATCCATTTGTATTCATTACACATAATATTCAACCAATGGTAATCAATGTTTTCTTTCATTCTGACTACATCTAGAGTAATATACACATAACTACCAGTAGGGAAAAGTGTCAAATGATACATTTTTCACAAATGTTACTTTTAACTTAAAAAATCACAACAAAAAATGTACAAAATGTTATACATGTTATGATTGCAGAAGTTGATGAGGCAAAGAAACTGTTGACTGTAAGCCTTTGTGTCTGCTAGTTTCATGTATTACTGTAATTAAATTGAATATAAATGAAACACATGTATTTAAATGAGTAAAAGTGCTGCAAACTGACCTGAGAGCACGATCCTGCTGCTGCGTTTATCTCCATGCTTCTTCTCCAGATGTTTCTCTGAAGTAAACTCTAACTTGCACTAACCCTAAGTATAACCCACTTTCACACCTCTCCCCACTTCCTGCAGACCCTCCTCCCCCAAATTTAAATTTGCAGCAATTGTTCAGTGACCACTCGTCTTGGATTTGACTTGAAACCTTCCCAGACAACAGGAGGAAGGTGTGAACCCAACCTTTAATCCGACCTCTGATGTCCTGTCCTTCTCCTGAGACGACCCCCCCCCCCCCCTCCTCAGCCACAACACCTCTGCTAACTGAGCCTGATCCAAGACTCTGGTTGGGAGAGTTACTTTAAAATTGGGTTGTATGTAAGACAACAGAACAATGTGAACTTAGAAAAGAAGAAACCAAGATATTTATGATCAAAAATGATTTAATTTATAGAAAAACCTGCCAAAAAAACCCAATGAGGGGCTTGTAGCTGTTGATCTGTCTGTGAAGGAGGGAAGTCACCTTAAACTCCACCAGCCAATCACACTGGAGTTAAACCATACTGTTGAGAAACATGTGGGAAACAAATGTCTCTTTGTAGTTCCCTTAAAGCCCCACACCAGTATGGCTTCTCTCCCGTGTGAATAGGATGATGTCAAACTGTAAAAATAAGCAGTGCTGATCAAACATTAATCAAGATTCTGTTACTGTTATGTGTATTTCTGCCCTCAAAAGTTTGTAGAAATGTATTTTAGTGCACTATTTAGCTGTAATTTGAGATCGTTTTTATAACAGACGGACGCCATTTTGTGCCTAACTTCAATCAGATTATTTCGATACTCGGATCAAACTTTACAAATAGTTCTGTAGTCATGTTGCCTTCAGGGACTTTAGGTATCCAGAGAAATATTGTACTTTAACACAAAACATGAATTCTCAAATATATATTTATTTTTTCAAAATAAATTGACTGTGAACACAGAAAAGAAACGGCTGTCACAATGAAGTCAAATGATGAACATGAGAGAAATCAGATTATGTCAGAGTTTAAATAAAGGGTCTCTCTTCTCAAACCCAACATGTACTAGGAAAGCAGAAAGCAGACATTTAGAAATGTAAATGTGCAGTAGTTGCTCAGAGACGACTCCTCTCAGACTTGATGTGAAACCTCCAGGAACAAAAGGATGGAGGAGTGAACACATTACCCTTCATCCCTCCCCCTAAATCCCACCCTTGATACCCCCTCCTCTCTAAAGATGACCCCAGTCTAGTCTCCTTCAAGTACTTTAGCTTCAAATGGGCCATTTCAATTCTGCATTCAGAAAGGAGATTATTCAAGAATAAAAGTAGCGATGCAGCACAAGATGTAAATATTTATTTAACGACCCTCCTTCACCGCAATTCAACGGAAGATGATGGACTTTCATATTTCAAACATTTAACACCTTTCTCCAGAAATAGTGACTCTCAGTGAGTTTCAGTTCTAACCTGGATAACTGCGACTGAGTCTCACATTACAAGTATCTCTAGTGTCTCTCTTCTCATACCCAACGTGTCTTAGTGTTTTAAAGATCACTTCAAAAAGGACAAAAACTCAAACATTTCAATTGAACATAAATGAGTAATACAAATATTCAGTGAATGCTGGACAACTAAACATAGCAAGAACCTTTCTGAACTCGATGCTCACTAAAATTGCAACTGCACACAACGGGTAATTGATTAGGAAGTATTATACATAAAGACTATATTAAGAAATGTAGGTAGACCATCAAAAGATGCTTCTATTTACATAAACATAATAAGTATATATAATAATAAACACCAAACCTGATGTATTGCTTTTATTTTAATATTTTTAATATAAGGAAAACGGAAGAGAATGAAACTGAGAACATTGTGAATATTTTCTCCCAGACTTTCTGATTTAATAAACACCATCCTGAGAAGGGATTTAGTTTTACTGTTCATTAATCTGCAGAGTAGCTTCTCTAATAATCTGTTTGGTTGATAACATGGTGTGACTGGAAACTTCTTCTGGGTGTTTTTGATAGTTCCTGTTCCCAGTAAGCAGTCTGTTCTGGTCTTAATGATAGTTCCTGTTCCCAGTAAGCAGTCTGTTCTGGTCTTAATGATAGTTCCTGTTCCCAGTAAGCAGTCTGTTCTGGTCTAAATGATAGTTCCTGTTCCCAGTAAGCAGTCTGTTCTGGTCTTAAAGATAGTTCCTGTTCCCAGTAAGCAGTCTGTTCTGGTCTTAATGATAGTTCCTGTTCCCAGTAAGCAGTCTGTTCTGGTCTAAATGATAGTTCCTGTTCCCAGTAAGCAGTCTGTTCTGGTCTTAAAGATAGTTCCTGTTCCCAGTAAGCAGTCTGTTCTGGTCTTAATGATAGTTCCTGTTCCCAGTAAGCAGTCTGTTCTGGTCTAAATGATAGTTCCTGTTCCCAGTAAGCAGTCTGTTCTGGTCTTAATGATAGTTCCTGTTCCCAGTAAGCAGTCTGTTCTGGTCTTAATGATAGTTCCTGTTCCCAGTAAGCAGTCTGTTCTGGTCTTAAAGATAGTTCCTGTTCCCAGTTAGCAGTCTGTTCTGGTCTTAAAGATAGTTCCTGTTCCCAGTAAGCAGTCTGTTCTGGTCTTAAAGATAGTTCCTGTTCCCAGTAAGCAGTCTGTTCTGGTCTTAAAGATAGTTCCTGTTCCCAGTAAGCAGTCTGTTCTGGTCTTAATGATAGTTCCTGTTCCCAGTAAGCAGTCTGTTCTGGTCTTAATGATAGTTCCTGTTCCCAGTAAGCAGTCTGTTCTGGTCTTAATGATAGTTCCTGTTCCCAGTAAGCAGTCTGTTCTGGTCTAAATGATAGTTCCTGTTCCCAGTAAGCAGTCTGTTCTGGTCTTAAAGAAGAACTAATGACACATGTTTTCAGTTTGATTCTGTTTGTTTATATGATCAGACTGTACTAAAGGAAAGAAGGCCTTAACAACAGACTCACATTCCTGCATATTGGTTATGTTCTACAGGAGATCACAAACACGTCATTTCCTTGTTTTAATGAATAAAGAACACAAACTGTTCAAATAAAGTGATTTAAAGTGTGTTTATTCAATCAGAAAGCCTGGGATTACAAACATGAATTAAATCAGGAGAAGCAGCATCTCTGTGGCCTTGTATTGGCATAGTGTGAATGCTGGTTAGAAAATGAATAACTGTTGGTCATATTTCCATTTAGAAAGACTTAAAGGGGACCTATCATGCAAAATGCACTTTTGTACGTCTTTTATACATGAATATGTGTCCCCGGTGTTCCAGGGAACTCACCAAGTGTCAGAAAACACAACCCTCTCTATTTTCCTCCATACCCAAATCTCTAAAAAAGGGGCTGCAACGGATCTGATAAAAACTGATCCAGATTTGAACACTGTCCTGACGTCAAGAAAGTGGCGCTACGGCTATTGGGCCAACTCCACCAATCAGGAGACAACCACGGCATTGCCGTTCGAAAGCGCTGGAGACGCTGTAGTACATATGCAAGGCCTCTAGATGGTGCTGTTGCTCACAGAATCAACCCTTGCAAAAACAGGGGTAAAAAAGTGCAAATTGAGCAAAATGAGGCATGGCTAAAATGCATGATCTGTTTGGTATTTTGAAAAAAAAAAAGTATAAATATGCCTTATATAGGTATGGTCCTACGCTATATTATTCAAATATAGCATGATAGGTCCACTTTAAATAATACAGTTCTCAGGACATCAGGAGGAGGAAACAGCTAGCTTGGCTCTCAGAGTTGCATTGTGAGCACTCATGGATTACTACAGCAACACATGGGGAAATACAAACTGAAAAAAGAATAAAAGCAAATCTGTTAAAAATAAGTAAAATGTTTTTATCCTAGAAGAAACTGTGGTTTTGTGACCATTGCTCCAAATAACTATTGAAAAGTGATTGTAAGTTATTATAAAACATTAAACAGTTTCTAATAATGAGTCAAAGAGTCTCTCTTTGTCGACAAATTTAATGAGAAACTAGAAAACAAGTTTTAAGTTTACAGCTCAGATTATTACAGCAGCAAGAATCACATTTACTGAGAACACAGAGAACTAACGGCCGTCACAATGAAGTCAAATAATGAACATGAGAAAGTATCATATCAGACTTTCACTAACAAAACAAGAACGTCACAAATGTACTTTATCACTTCTCATACCTCACGTGTCTTAATGTTTCAAGATCACTTGAAGTAAATACAAAAACAAGTACCAATAAGGCAACTCGAACCTTTGAATTGACCCAAAATGTGGAATAACACTCTTGGGAGAGACAGACGTGTGATCTGAGGGTCTCAGATGTATGGAGCATGCATTTAGAAATGTAAATGTGAAGCAATTGTTCTGCAATGACTCCTCTTACACTTGACGTGAAACCTTCAGAAACATTAGGATGGAGGTGTGAACCCCTCCTCTCCTCCTCTACCTCTATGGTTTATCCCACCTTTAATGTCCTCTCGTCGACCCCCCCCCCCAGTTTAATCCTGCAGGTACTTCAATTTAACACTTAAGTGCTACATGCAGGAATGAAAAACCCCAACAGTATAAAAAAAACACATTCAGAAAAGAGAAATGAAAACAGAGAATATGAAGATTAAATAACAAATATTAGAAGTTTGTTGTTGAACTGAGATGAGATACAGACTCACAAATGTTTACACTTGTTATTATTCATGTTTGATCTCTTCACAGATCTGACAGTGTTTTAAACATGGTAGCTGGTATTAAAACAAAGTACAGCAAATATGCTCTATAAGGGGAAACACATAAATGTAAAATAGAGATGATTCAGTGAAAATTACACACAGTAGGAAAATATAATGAGGATATGTTTGTAATAACTATTTCTGAACTTCAGACTCACTTTTTGGAGTTTTTTCAAATCTCACAGCCTTCTTTACGTACACGGAGAATAAAATAAATAACTTGGTTACATGATAAAACACTTTAAAATATTCCTCGGTTACAACATGTAAAACATTTTTTCCCATTATTTGTAAACATTAATGGCATTAAAAGTACATATAGAATATATGTATATGACATGCAAACTTTACAATCCACAGATGTTCCCTAAACATCTCATATCCAGTTCCTGCCCTTCTTAAATCTGCAGTTATCACTTTTATATAACAAACAAACATTGTTTTATACATTTCACAATTTGTTTTATAACTGTCTCAACACTGTAATATGTTTATTTTCTTTTTTTAAATTGCCCCTAATTGTTACTAATTTTAATAATGGATGTGTACTCTGTTGTCTTTTTATTCTATAACTAACGTGTTTTTATTTTTCTCTATATTTAATTTAAGTTAGCTTGGACTTTTTTTGCACATTTTACACAAAGTTCCCTTCTTGAATATCTGCAAGGCTTTCCTCGGCATACCAATACTGCACATTTATTATACTATGCGTATTCATATTATTTTTGAGTATATCTATATTACATGTAGATACTGCTATATTTTAATGTTGTAATAGTTTTTTTTATAATTGTTTTATTTCTTTGGTCCTTTTATTACAATTTAAATGATTTAATAATAACTGAAATGTATATAGTGCCTTTCATAAACCCAAGGACACTTCTACAGTAAAGAAAATAAATAAAAAGGGAGAAAGACAAAATGCAAATCTAATTAAATATATACATTAATGGGAAAAAGGGATAAATAAATACACACATTGATAAATAAGTAAAGTGATAATTTGATGAATATATTGGACTTAAAGCAAATATCAATAATTATTCAAATCTATAATAATAATACCTATACAAAATAATAAAAGGGGAAAACGATAAACGAAAATATAAATGACTAAATAAATAAAATTAATCAGAATACTATATGTATATATATTTTAATTCTCATTCTATTATTTGTTGCTAGTAAACCAAGAACAAGCTTAAAAATATAATGCAAAGTGATTTGAAGTCATAAGGTATTAAACAGTTTCTAATGATGAGTCAAAGAGTCTCTTTGTGTCGACAAGTTTAATGAGAAACTAGAAAACAAGTTTAAGTTTACAGCTCAGATTATTACAGCAGCAAGAATCACATTTACTGAGAACACAGAAACTATCGGCCGTCACAATGAAGTCAAATAACATGAGAAAGTATTATATGAGACTTTCACTAGAACATGGTTTGTTCAAACAAAACAAGAACTTCACAAATGTACCTTATCACTTCTCATAACTAACGTGTCTTAGTGTATTGAACATCACTTGAAGTAAATACAATAAAAAATTACCAAAAAGCAACTCAAACCTTTCAATTGAACCGAAACATGGAAAAAAAATGAGTCACTGAACGTTACACACAGAAAAATGTGAAAAGGCTGGTTTAACCAAATAAAAAAAACGTTTTATGAACCAGAGCACTCTCATATAGAGCTAAGTGTGTGAGGACAGCAGGATTTTGGGAGGTCTGAATGTAGTCCATTAGAACGTATAGTCACTGTTGGTCAGATTTCCATTTGGAGAAAAGCAGGAGGAATGCTAGCTTGACTTAGTAAAGGAAAAGATGGAGGCAGAGTGAGTGCGTTGATGGACTTTTAGTTCATCAGATCTTGTGAAGGTTTTCCCACATTGCTCACACCAGAATGGTTTCTCTCCCGTGTGACTACGACGATGGACTATGAGATTACTTGATGTAGTGAATGTTTTCCGACACTCTTCACAGCTGTGTGGTTTGTCTCCAGTATGAATGCGTTCGTGCATCTTAAGACTAGCTTTATGAGAAAAGGTGTTCCCACACTGGGTACAGCTGTATGGTTTCTCTCCAGTGTGAATACGATGATGGCGTGTGAGGTGACTTGATGAATTGAATGTTTTCCCACACTCTTCACAGCTGTATGGTTTCTCTCCTGTGTGAATGTGTTCGTGCATCTTAAGACTAGCTTTCTGAGAAAAGGTGTTCCCACATTGCTCACACCAGAATGGTTTCTCTCCCGTGTGACTACGACGATGCATTGTGAGTTGACTTGATGTATTGAAAGTTTTCCGACACTCTTCACAGCTGTGTGGTTTCTCTCCAGTGTGAATACGATGATGGCTTGTGAGTTGACCTGATGTAATGAATGTTTTCCCACACTCTTCACAGCTGTATGGTTTCTCTCCGGTGTGGCAGCGCTGGTGGGATGAAAGACTACCTTTCTGAGAAAAGGTGTTCCCACACTGGGTACAGCTGTATGGTTTCTCTCCAGTATGAATGCGTTCGTGGATTTTAAGATTACCTTTCTTAGAAAAGGTTTTCCCACATTGGGTACAGCTGAAAAGTTTGGGTTCCTTTCTTCTTCTCTGTTTCTAAAAAAGACAAACAGATAAAGAGTCAGTGAGAGGCCTTGGTGCAGATATCTTAAAACAAAAATAAGAGTCTGTAAAAATAAACCCCACAATTTTCAAGCTTGTTTCCTCATTAAATAAAAGTACAGGTTTTAAGTCCTGAACCAGTTAACCTGTTAAGCCCCAAGCCTGTTCTTCAGTTCTCAGGCTAAAAAATGACATTCCCAGAACAAATGACAATAACTTCCCTTCTAAAAGGGGAAAATTAATAATCTTTTTTCTCAAAGTAATGATAAACCTGTGAGTTGGATGTAGTGTTAATTTCGTCAGCTATATTTTTATTTAGTTGAGTCTTGGTCCTGTGTTAAATTTCCTTTTTAGTTTTAGTCACCTTCATCCTGTTTTTATTTAGTCAAGTTTTAGTCGACTAAAAGTCTGAGCATTTTAGTCTTATTTTAGTCAAAGAAAACTAATTATTTTAGTCTACTTTTTGTCAATGAAAACTTTTAGTCATCAGATTATATAGAACATTTCAGTCCAATTAGTCTAGCAAAAAACCAATAATTTGACATTTTAGTCAAATTCTTTTTCGGTTAACGCGACCACTGCCAAGCCCTGTTGTTCCCAATTTATTTTCTGTTAAATAAGGTTAGACCCGAGTCTTCCTGACAGTTCACAGTGTGCCGCTGGCCCGGTGTAATTCAAATGTACCGCCGCGCGCAGCACAGACACACAGCTGCTGCCCAGCCGCAGCATCGGAAATGGATCTGCTGGGAGAAAAACTGACTATCACAGATGTAACGTCAGTGTTTCCCCTAGGTTAGGTGTGAGTCTAACATTAAACAAGCAGTCTGCTTGTCATACATTGCTGACGATACATTTTAAGAGGCAATTTGTTGAGTCACTGTTGCTAAATGCCGGTAGCATCAAGCTAGCAAATCCTGCATTAGCCTCACATCAACAGGTGTAGACAGAACATCCAATTATCCTGAGCTAATTTACTGAATAAACCAACTCACATCTCCTGTCTTTTTTTTCACCAAACTCATTAGACTATTCTTCTGCTGGTGTTTCATTGTTGTTTTCTGTCAAATTCAATACTGTAGTTCAAAACCGCGGTACCTGCTCTGTGAGCTATTTTTAGAATGCGCACGCTACGTTCGTTGTCGCGTTCACGTGCGTCCACCTGGGTGTGTGTCCTTCTCCTCCGTGACGATAACGACTTGAGGTTAAAACATAATAATAAACGAATGTGAAACTGGGGGGGGGGGGGGACACAAACGGGCAGACAGCAGAGCTCGGGGCAATAATGCAGATTTGTTTGACTTTTTTTACACTTTGTTGTTCTCCTCCTTTCCTCCGCTCTTGTCTCTGATTGTGAGTGTGTGCATTCGTGTGTGTGTGTGGGGGGAGCGGAGCCCCGCCCTTCAGAAACAGAGCGGAGGGAGAATGTGAATACGCAAAGCAGTGGACACTGAAACATGCACATAGCCTACATTGGATAAATAACATAGGCGTTTAGTTTATTTAATAAAAGAGCACATGTTCAATGTGAAAAGTGACCGTAGATAGATTACTTCAGTTGCAATTTGGTGAAATATATATATTTTTTTTAATTAAAAACTTGAATTTCTCCTCCGTTGGCAGGGCGCAGCGCAACGCCAAGACAATGGTAGGGGAAACACTGAACGTTATCTTTGATAATATTTCGTCTCCTCATTTTTCGTCAACGAAAGTAAAGAGAGATTTTGGCATAGTTTTTATTTAGTAAACTACATTTTCGTCTCGTCACTTTTCGTCAAGGATATTGCATGTTGATTTCGTTAGTTATTGTTTACTGCCGTCAGTGCCGTCTCGTCATCATCTCATTTTAGTCACGGAAAAAAAGGTCGCTGACCGGGCTGGAATGACTGAGGGGGCTGTTCAAAAATCTGAGGGGGCGATTTTTTTTTTTTTTTCACAACAACGAAAAATATTGACATTGTCATTAATTGACACATGTCGGTTGATATAATACAAAACATATTATTATTATAGTAAAAGGGCTCGCCTTGGCAACAACCTGATCCATACAGGCAGCCCTAAATAATAACAAGTAACCATCATGTGTGGTGCTATCTGTAGTTGTCCGTCTTTTTTTTGTTGATTTCATATTGTTTTCACAGTGCTGTGAAAATGAATTTCCCCCTGGGGACAATAAATCTAAACTAATTTAATATTCAATCCCACACATGACGATTGAGAACATAAATTCTTAACTTGCCTAATTTAAAGCACTTTTGTTGTAATACTATGGATTTAGTTGACACTACTAGCCGAGTTTCTTTTGTCCAATATCTCCCGGGCAGGTACATTGAATTAGAGGTAGAAGAAGAAGTAGGTAGTAGAAGAAGAAATACGCTAACGCTACAAAAAGGCACAACAGTGTTTCTCTGTTTTTACTAGTGTGTGTGTGTGTGTGTGTGTGTAGGGCTGTCAAGTTAACGCGTTAATAACGCGGTATCGCAAAAAAAATTAATGCCACTAATTATTTTAACGCGATTAACGCATGTGTATTTTTTGTCCTCGGCCGCCCCGTAGTTTCAGAGCGCATCGAGTTTAAAATACCATCTACAAGCTGATGCTGACAGCCCTGCTCCTGCCGCCCGCTTGTGGCAGACCACACTTCCACACTCACCGTCACCGGCAGGCCCGGACTGGCCATCGGGAGGACCGGGAGGGTGTGTATGTGTGGGGCGAGCGAGGCACACCTTACGTGTTGTTGTTGTTAGCATCTGGTGCTAGCTAGCTGCGCTAACGGATATAAGGAGCTTTTATTTTATTTAACCTTTATTTAACCAGATAAAAACTATTGCTGACCTGGCCAAGAAGGCAGCAACGTTACACATAACACATAACACAAACATATAAAATACAGAGAACATAACCAAGAAAACAAAAGACGAAAAAGCAGTCACTACATTGTGCACATTAGGACAGTAAGAAAAGTACACTACTTGTTACTACAAGAGCAGCTGGTGGTGAGGACCTCAGCCAACTTCAATTCAAAACATGATAAAGAGACAAGTGCCCTCAGTTTAAGGCGTGATTGAAGGTCATTCCAAGACCAAGGACCATAATAAGAAAGACTCCTTTTTCCAGCCTCAGTCCGCACAGCAGGAACCTGGACCCGTATCCAGGCACTGGATCTGAGGTTGTAAGAGTCACAAACTGGGGCAAATCTGACACATTTGTGGAGTGGAAGCTTACCTAAAATGGCTTTATACATTAATAAAAACCAGTGCTGCATCCTACGCATAGTAAGTGAGGACCATCCAGTTAGGCTATACAGTGTGCAATGATGAGTCCTATAGGGTGCATTTGATATATAACGCAATGCAGCATGGTAGAGTGGGACAAGTTTGGCCAAAACAGTGGGACAGGCAAATCTATAGATTGTATCACCGTAGTCCAGCTGGGACAGGAATAAGCCAGAGACCAACCTTTTACAGGATGAAATTGAAAAACAACATTTAAGTCTGTAAAGGAAGCCAAGAGTGAATTTCAATTTCTTTGTTTAAAGTTCAGATTACTGTCCAACCAAAAGCCCAGATATTTGTATGTATCAACAAACTCAACAGAGACGCCATCAAGGGTGTCAATGGAGAGGCAAGAGAAGGACGCTGACTTGGGAGCAAAAAGCATTGCTTTGGTTTTCTTACTGTTCAATAGCAGTTTAGAATAAAGAAGCGCATGCTGCAGCGTGATAAAATCTGATTTTAAATTGGAAACGGCCATATCCAGAGAAGGAGCACACGAGTATACAATAGTGTCATCAGCATACATATGATAGGTAGAAAATTGCATCTGATTACAAATATTGTTTACATATAATAAAAAGAGCAAGGGCCCCAAAATAGAGCCCTGTGGAACTCCCTTCTCCAAGGTGACAGGGTCAGAGACAGTACTACCCAACCTGACGCATTGAGTACGGTCGGTTAGATAACTCTGGAACCAGCAAATGGCATTGTGACCGAAACGAGACACCAACATAACATTAGACATAATGTGGTGATCTACAGTGTCAAATGCTTTGGCTAGGTCAATAAACAATGCAACACAAACTGATTTCTTATCCAAAGCAGCCTTAATATCGTCTAAGACTTTCAGTCACAGTACTGTGCTTTGATCTGAATCCAGATTGCATAGGGTTAAGGATGTTTTGTGAATTTAAAAAAAGTTTTAGCTGAGTAGAAACAAGGGACTCAAGAATCTTTGATAACACAGAAAGATTTGAGATAGGACGATAGTTATTCAACTCCGTGGGATCACCAGCTTTCAAGAGGGGCGATACCAGAGCTTGCTTCCACACAGCTGGCAGTGTGTGAGTGGACAGGGAGAGATTAAAAATATCAGTTACAGGTTGTGCTATAATCTGAGCTGCAATTTTTAAAAAGAACGGGTCGAGGCCGTCAGGCCCGGCAGACTTTTTAGGATCAATCGAGTGCAAACCCTGTAAGACTTCAGAGACCGAGAAATAAGCGAAATCAAAAACAGGGGAGTTCAACTCTTGACTATGGCTGTGAGTACGACCATTTAGAGAGTCATGACTTTGCTCATCAAAAATGTGACCAGCCTTTTTGAAGTGAGCATTAAAGGCATTAGACATACCATCTGAATCTGAAATAAAAGAATCACTGACCTTCAGTTTTTGTGGGAAACTAGAAACCTTCTTGTTCTGAAGTGATTTAATTGTTTTCCAGAATTTAGAATGGTCATTAAAACAATCAGTGGTTAAGCTCCGATAGTAATCAGCTTTAGCTTTTTTAATAAGGACAGAACATTTATTTCTGAGGACATGAAAAAGAAGCCAGTCATCACTAGTGTTAGACTTTCTAGCTAAGGACCATGTGTCATTAATTGACACACCAAGCGTTTTTCCTTCTCACTGCTCTACAATCTCTTTGCTTATTTATTTGTATTCCGGATTGACCCCTCTCGTTCTGTTCCTTTCCTCTGATCTTTAATAATAGATAGTACATTATTAGATGGCTGCACTTTGGTTAACAGACTAACATTGATTTCCTCAATGTATAAATTGACAGGCTCTGTAATTATACCATAACCTTTTCTCCTCTATCCCTTAACTCGTCTTCCTATCAGATTTACTAACTTACTTACTATACTCTAGTTAGGTCAGGATTAAAGAACAATTATTTTCAGGATTGAATGTTCAAACCAAGGCTTAAAACCTAGAATTTCATAAGAAAGTGACTAATATATAAACCAAATGTAATATTGGATAAAATACTACACCATGGACAGACACAGATTAAACATAAAGTCCCCTGGTTTGTCTCTAGAGTCTAACTGCCATGAGAAAAATCAAATCAATGTTCCAAAATCCGTCACTAGATGTCGCTCATTGTACCAATACGGTTGATATAATACAAAACATATTATTATTATAGTAAAAGGGCTCGCCTTGGCAACAACCTGATCCATACAGGCAGCCATGAATAATAACAAGTAACCATCATGTGTGGTGCTATCTGTAGTTGTCCGTCTTTTTTTTGTTGATTTCATATTGTTTTCACAGAGCTGTGAAAATGAATTTCCCCCTGGGGACAATAAATCTAAACTAATTTAATATTCAATCCCACACATGACGATTGAGAACATAAATTCTTAACTTGCCTCATTTAAAGCACTTTTGTTGTAATACTATGGATTTAGTTGACACTACTAGCCGAGTTTCTTTTGTCCAATATCTCGCGGGCAGGCACATTGAATTAGAGGTAGAAGAAGAAGTAGGTAGTAGAAGAAGAAATACGCTAACGCTACAAAAAGGCACAACAGTGTTAATAACGCGTTAACGCAAAAAAAAATTAACGCCACTAATTATTTTAACGCATGTGTATTTTTTGTCCTCGGCCGCCCCGCCCCGTAGTTTCAGAGCGCATGGAGTTTAAAATACCATCTACAAGCTGATGCTGACAGCCCCGCTCCTGCCGCCCGCTTGTGGCAGACCACACTTCACGCTCAGGCCCGGACTGGCCATCGGGAGGACCGGGAGGGTGTGTGTATGTGTTGGGCGAGCGAGGCACACCTTACGTGTTGTTGTTAGCATCTGGTGCTAGCTAGCTGCGCTAACGGATATAAGGAGCTGTTTCAATGAAAACAGAGGAGCGACATTTCGCCGAGCACTTGACTTTATGCAGGTAGCCAGACAGTGGGACATTGTACGAAAAGTCAGCACGGATAGTGCGCGCAACATGATTGCAGCGTCCAGGCAGCTCCCGTTCGTGCATATATGCCTTGAGCTGCACATAGCTCCAACGATCCATCACAGTGTCCACACACACACACACACACACACACACACACACACACACACACACACACACACACACACACACACACACACACACACACACACACACACACACACACACACACACACACACACACACACACAGTATTATTGTATGAGAGAGGTTCCAGGTTGAATTGAGGCAAATATTTGTAATGTTCAGGTTGTTGTGTTTAATATTCATGAGAATATTTGTCATTGTTCAAATGATAATAAACAAACATATAAAGCATATTTGTCCACTCATATGTTGATAAGAGTATTAAAAACTTGAAAAATATCCCTCTAAGGTACATTTAGAACAGATAAAAAATGTGCGATTAACTATGGACAATCATGCGATTAAATATTTTAATCGACTGACAGCCCTAGTTTTTACTGACATGTAACATTTGATTTCACCTTGCTCTATGTTTTTTAACGCACATTAAAAAAAGGGGAACATTTTCGGGAATCTTTTTTCTCAAAGTAATGATAAACCTGTGAGTTGGATGTAGAAAAGTCAGAATCAATATAGATGTTTTTATTTTAAAGAAAATTCAGATTGAACATAGTAAAAAAAATGAAAATGACAGTGTCCACCCAAAAGTTTTTTTTTACTTATAGTGAAAACCACCCTTTGATAGAATAGGAGGGATGAAACCCTCTTTAATGGTCACACATGCAGAGCACACAGCACACAGTGAAATTTGGCCTCTGCTTTTAACCCATCCTAGTACAAGGAGTCTAGTACTAGGAGCAGTGGGCAGCTATTGTACAGCGCCCGGGGAGCAATGGGAGTGGGGGGGAAGGGGGGTGTCCGGTGCCTTGCTCAAGGGCACCAAAGGTAGTGTCAGAAGTGGGATTTGATGATGATGGGATTTGATGATGGGTTAGTAGACTAAAAGCTTTAGGAATCCAAAGTACAACATATAATAAGTACCCTGAATCAAGATTGATGCAAAACAAGTGACATTTGACCTTTTTAGAGAGATTTAGAGAAAAAAAACTCCACCTCTGGGGTCATTTGGGTGGAAATGGGCGTCTTTGCCGTTTCTCTGGAACCCATTGGTCGATTTTGATGATTGACATCTCTTTTGAACCGTTAGAGCCAATAGAATCTAAGGGGAATTTCCATATACACACACCAATGTTACCATTGAGAAGTGGGGGCTATGCGCACGCAGTTTGCCCAAAAACGAAATCTTACGCTCTGAAATCTGAAAACTTAAAACTAGGGCTATTGTTAATGGATTATCAGAAATCATTTCAAAGTGACACAGACACATTGGATTAACCTATGGATTAACCTTCAGCAGCGTTTTTATCGTTTTAATGCCATTGACGACAACTTTTGATCAGACAACAACAAAGGTAAGACATATTGCTGTGTTGGCTACCTAATGCTACGGGGTGTGATGTCTGTGTAATCTCACAATGCTAATCGATGGGTTGGATTTGCATTTACGATAAGTAATAAGGGTTTTATACCGCGATTTCTGTGCTAACGGCGTTAGCATTTTTTCGCTCAGCGTTAGTCTTGTGGTTTTTTTTTGTTCTAAAAATGGTTCATATCATCAGTTAGTTCCTTCCCATTACATGGATATGAAACATTCATAGTTTATTAAATATTAAGAAGCCCTCAGACGCTGTTCCCTGCAGATGATGCGTTTTGCCCCCAGTACCGGGCTTAACCTGTAAAGTAAACTATGAATGTGTCATATCCACTTAACGGGAAGAAACTCAGCTATCAGACAATATTAACCATTTTTAGCTAAACGAAATAACAAAGGCTCTGAATTAGCCCTGAGCGAAAAAATGCTAACGCACTTAGCAGAGAACAAACTTAGCTGCTACGAGAGTGTATGACAGCTTCCGGTTTTGGGCATTCTGGCTATGCATCACTCATTCACCAATGGGTAATGTTTAGATGGATTTGAGGAACTTCCCCTCGATTCTACGTCCCCGTTTTCGGTGGCCGGTACCCGGTTGAAACTCCCGAAAATTGATCTTCAGAGACTATCCTGCAGCAACGTGACACACCCTGTCACTCTTGTTGGCCTCTTATGATGATGCTGTCTTAACCTTTAACAGCCAGCGCCACCATTTGGTAGAGCACATTTTGTGTTTTGATATCTTGTTGAAAAATAAATAAAAAAGTGTAACTCCATCTGATTCAGCCAGCTCTATCGTTTTGGTTGACATGTTATGCACAAAACAACCTCTAGATGTCACTGTGGTTCGAACAGAAAGCCCTTCAGCTAGCTTCCACTGAGAAAGTTGGCATGCTAAAAATCTCCTGAAGAAATCACTCTTTTTGGTCAACTTTTGTAAGGTAACCATATCATTTTTGACATATTTTAGTGTCAGAGCACTTACTGAACAGAATTATATAACTTGATGCACAAAACATTTTTGTAACAAGGGTGTAATTACTTTTTTGAAAATATGCTCAACCAACCGGTCGAATTGGCCTTTTATGGTAAACTAGCAATATGACTTTTTCAGAGTTTCAGAGATGTTTTCCAATAAAATATGGTAAATAAATGGCTAGATTCATGGTAATATTACTACATATAGTACTGCCTTATGAGTCTCAGAGTGAAAGAGCGATAATAATTTATATAGCACCTTTCATGCATGAAATGCAGCCCAAAGTTGCACACATTTGCTGTTAGGCCAGTTGTTTGTTGTTAGGCCAAACCTTTTATAATGAAAAACACTTTCCATTACTTTTTTCCATTTCTTTTTTGTTTTACAATAATAATTTATTATTTTTTATGAATATATCTGGTTGTATATATTGCTCATCTTCCATAAAAGAAAAAAATGTATTTGAGTTTGTGTTTTATTTGAGTTTGATGCATACAAATACTGTACTATATGATGATTGTTGACCAGCTCGACCAGTTGGTAGAGGCTCATAAAAACAAAACTGTGTGGTCAGTAAAAAAAATAAAAATGGTTTGTGGTTATTTGTCCTATTTGATAAACAAATGCAAAGAAATAATTTGTCCATAGATTTCTTCTTGGTCTGGCAATTAAAGGGTTAAAATATGATTATTTCTCTGCCCCTAGTTCGTTCCTCGCAGATTCTTCAGTCTCATCAGCCTCATCTTTCCATCTGTCCCGGTCAACGCATCAGCCTCCAGCACACTGTCAGTGTCTGACTCCATAGAGATATTGTCCTGATGCTGTACAGGGGTGATGCCCCATGATCAAAAAATGACCCCTGTAGAGTCTGTGTGCCACTGACCTCTACATGTCACTTGTTAGTTGCTTTTACCTTAAAGCGACTTACATACACTCAATACTGTGGACAATCCTCACAGGAGCTATTTGGGGTGAAGCCCAGGGACACAACGACATGCTGACTGCAGTGGGGATTGAACCAGTCCCCCCTGATCCGAAGATCAACGCACGATCAGCCACAGCCTCCCTAGCCATATTATGTCTGTCATTAATAACCCCTCATAACCATTTTCTTTCCTTTCTTCGCTTTTCTCTTCTCTTGACTGAATTAAAAAGTCCAGTCTTTAAGTAATATTTGAAGTCCTTTTCCTGCACCTTTTTAAGGCTATGTTTGCAATATGTATTCAAAGGTCACTTATTTAAATAAATCAATATCTGAGGTTAGCAAACAGATACTGCCTTTATCTAGAGAGCCAATGACATCCATGAAGAATTGCAAATCTTTTCATCTGCTGTATTAATAAAATTGCCATGTGTTTTCAAATTGAAAATAAGGCACTATCAGCCCAGAACATTATACAAAATATATATATAATTTAAAAGGGACCCGTAAGGCTTAATCAATGTTATATATATAGATCTTTATATAATATCAATATTATAATAAACTTCAACCAAAGTCAATTTCAGGAGTGGTGTTTGACACAGTTTACGTTCAATTTCAACTATTCAACCTTTTTAAATAATTTACTTTAATTTAGAAAAGGTTTTTCTGAGAAAAATACAAGTTTAATAGGACAATGTGGATTTATTTTCTCTCACCTTGTAATTACACAATCAAATAATCTATAATACGGCTTTGGACTTCACTCACCAAACATTTTTTTTTTTAATGTTTTGCATTTGTACTATTTTGTAGTCAATTTGGACAAATATCTTTCGAACTAAAAATATCCTATGATTGCATATGGTGTGAATATGTGTACCCTGCTCACTCTGTATTATTTTAGGTACAATTTATATTTTAAATGTAATGAAAAAGCCAACTCAATAGTGTGTTAAAAATAGACTTTAGGATATTGTAAAACAAAAAACTGATAATGTATTCTTAACTCTCCTTTATCTTCACATTTGCTTTACACCCTCTATCCTTGGTGGTCATTTTGACCCCAGGAGTTTAAAGCTCAAGAAAATGATCATATTCAAAATTGTTACCAAAATGTACGTTTCAAGTACTTTATGTTTCTTAGTTGACTATCTAAATATCCATTTAAATAAAACACTACTAGCCATTTTCATTACATTAGCAGCACTAAACGTACCCTGTTTTTCACGTGGGGAGCGGGACCAAGATAACTTTCCATTTTTGGAAAGTAATGTTCTGCTTGTGTTTGACAGACAACAGGAGCATCTGCATGGGGTATTCAGGGTGGACAATTTGACAGAGGATTTCTCTGAAAGTACAAAATAAAAGTATTTTATAGTCTTTGCGCTAGTAGTCTAACTACTGAGTCCAAAATGATCAGTCTTCGAACTTAAAAGTATTTGTATTGCTCGTCACATATAGCAGCAAGACAGGCATTGTTGTACCATGGAGGGGACTTTGACAGGAGAGTATCAAGAAGTACACAGTAAAAGTATTTTATAGTATTTTGGATAGTTGTAACTACAACTGATTCCAACTTCATCAGTCTTATGAAAAACGTATGGCCAAAAATAATGTTATGCTCATCAAAGATAGCAGAAGCTTGTCGTTTTTGCACTGTGTAAAGGCAAAGAGTCAGAACCTTTATTTTGAAGAGTACAGCGCAAGCATAGGGCAAACTAGCCAATCAGAAGCAAGGGGGCACTGGAGACCCACCCACCTATGGAAACGAAACATTGAGTGGTATACTTGTTTTAACAGTAAGAACAGAAAAACGAAAACACGAGCTGAATTTCCGTTTTTTGGTTTTGGGGCAAAATTGAAAAACAAAAAAACGACCCGTTTCTGTTTTTTGTTGTTGTTTCAATTAGAACTAAAAAACAAACGGTTAAAACGTACCTTCGTCTTGGTCGTCCAAGTCATATCATTTGACAGAAATGAAAATATAAAGTACAATATAAAGTGTCTCTTTCAATCCAGGTACAACTTAAATTCAGCTCAGAAATAAAGTGAGTTCAGTTCCAACTATGTTGTGGTTTGTTTTCAGTTCCAACTTTATAATCTGTTCAGTTCTGATTAAATAAAATAAACTCCAATACTCCTACCACGCAGCGAGTTCACCTCATTTCGTCCGTGGGTCTGACCGCCATCTTGTTTCAGAGCAAAACAAAATGGCGGCTTTACTCTCGTGTACATGTCTCGTTTATCTCATTTACACAAAATAACACATATTCCTGGTTGTAAAACACACATCAAAGCCACGTATTTTCAGCCAAACAAAATAACAATTAAATGACAGTTAAAGCCATGTTCATAGCTTCCCTTACAGCTCACACACTCAGATGTTAACAATGGAGCTAACAGTGAATCACTGGAACAAAAATGTCCAATGAAAACTTTTGACTCACCAAAATAGTGATGGCAGTTTGACACTGAAGCTTCGATACGTGCTTCAAACCCTGGACTTCCTGTTTTATAGAAGCAGTGCTTCGAAGCTTGCTTCAAATCACGTGACATATGACGTCCGAAGCAGCAACTGCTTCATTTCCTGAATGAATCACTTGACTGGTTCGCGGTGCAATCACGCCATTCAATGCACTGCCTCGTCTCGATTCTGACAGGTGACAGGTTGAAACAGTTTCGAATTTGAGTGCTTTATAACCGCTCTAAACAATGCGCAATGTGTGGGTTGTTGTCATAGTTTGCGTTGTTGCTGTTGAGTTGTTGTTGGTATTGCATTTGTATTGGATCATTATAGAGCAAGCCAGGAAGAAAGATACGTCGTTCTGGCTCGGGAAGCACTTCAAAATGTGGAGAAGTTGTGAACAAAAAGACAATTATGAGTATTTAAAAAAAAAAAGTTTTATAGTATAAAGAATAGATAGCTCAGCGGATAGAGCCTGCGGCCGCAAACGGCGACGTCCTCCGCGCAACTGGTTCAAATCCTGGATTGAACTTTTAATCATTGCCTGCTTTTCAACTTTAATACTATAACTGATAAAAGGCCCTCTCCGGCCAAAAAAATGCCTTTAGAAAAATACAAAATAAAAAGAACAATGTAGGCAACCTCAATAAAGATCTTTGAGTGTTCCCCATCCGTGCCATAATTACACAAGCACACCCAACCACTCTCTTCTCAATAACCCAATACACACAATTATCAATCTTTAATTGTAATAAGAACATGATATTCAGTCTTAAGCCGCGTTCACAACGGAGTACTTTTCCCCATACTTTTCGCGTTTAGTTCCGTTAGTACCCCTTATGTCACGTTCACACCAAAAAGAGCACTTAATCTCGGGAACTTTTACCCCCATTTTTAGTGCCTGCTGAGAGATGGTGCTTTCCTGGGGGAAATAATTGCCCCAGTTCTGATTGGCTGGGCGAATTGCAAACCACGCCCCGTACAACTCTGAAATGTTTTGTAGAGTCGCCATTTTATTATCCTCGCATTAGCATTATTAGCATTAGCATTCGCCCAGCGCACAAACGCAGAGAGACTAACTTATGGCAACACAAAAGAAAACATGGGAGCGGTGGAGTGTTGAGGAGGTGTCAGCGTTCTGGCGATTTAATCGGAAGGCCTTCCCCAACTCCGGGGACTTCCGGCCGGATGGCAGTATTACATTACATTACATGTTACTTGTTAGATGCTTTTATCCAAAGCGACTTACATACTCAATACTGTGGGAGATCCCCACAGGAGCAATTTGGGGTGAAGTGTCTAAGGGACACAACAACATGCTGACTGCAGTGGGGTTTGAACCTGTGACCATCTGATCACCATACCAAGGCTCTATCCACTGCGCCACACGCCTCCCTAGTATATGCCGTGAAGTTGTTTGCGGCCTGCCAGTAAACCCAAAGCAGAAGAAGACGAAGTGACGTCAGTGGCTCATTTGCGTAATCTTCCCTCAGGGAATTTATTCCGGTGTGAACGCGATCTGTACTTAGTGCCCTGGGGTAATAAGTGCCGGCACTAAATACGGCAAAGTACTTGGTGTGAACGCGCCTTTAGTGTGTGTTTGCATCGAATATTTTTCAAGGCAAAGATACGTTAAATCCACTGCAGCCTTGCACTTCGCCAGGAGAGGTCGATGTAACTGAAGCTTCGAGAAATGAACCTATTTTCGAAACAATTGTGAAGCCCCTCTCAGCTAAGCCCCACCCCCCTAAGCAACATTAGGGCCAAATGTCTGAAACCAATTTTTTTTAATTCTGCATCTGAAAAGAAGAATGACGAAAATTTAAATGCCAAATCTTATTATTAAAGGTATTATTATCATTAACATTTTATTTTAACTTATTGTGCTTTTATAAATATTTGTATTCTATTTATTATTATTTATATCTTTTTTATCATTGTTATACATATATATATTTTTTAGATTAAGTATTCATAATTGGAGCAACTTTCAGAACGCCACATTTTCCCCTCAGATAAATAACGTTATGTATTTATTTTTAATTGATTGGCTTTCATTCTTTCTGTTATTATTTGACCACTAGATGGCACTGTCTGTTTTCCCCCTGTATTTCAACAACGTTTATTGAAAAACTACAACTCCCAGGATGCATCAGCTATTATCCGCCCTTGCTAACAGTAGGCTTGTTTGAGACAAGCGAGACCTGCGCTATAGAGTGGCGAAGTCCCTCCCTTTCCGGTGGACCTCCATGGGACCTTATTTCGGAAAAATTATGTATTGAAGTCAATGGAGAGAGAAAGATTATCTTTCGATCCCGTTTGAATTGTGCCACGAATTACACATATGATGTTTGTCAATTTAAAAGATAATTTTGCAAGTCAAAAAAAAAAAAATGTGTCGTAAAACTGTGAAGTAACACATTTGTTTGTGTGAAACGCTCAATGAACTACATCTCTGGTCAACCACACACGTCACCAAGATGGCCGTCACTACTGTCTTGTCAACAAACGATTGACTACCCTCACTATCACCACAATGAAACACGTCCTGAAGAATGTCATGCAAAGCTGCCTGCCTGCCTTCCTTTGATTCTCTCTGAACTGCCTGGTCGTTTTAATGTTTAATGTCAACCATTTGTGCAGATAGCATGAAGTAGAAAAGATCGCCGAGGCTAACGTTAGCGTTAGCATTTCTCCCCCGGAATTAAATGGTGTATTATAGAATGATCACACCGGTGACATTACTATTCAAAGGGTTCACGAAATATGACTACTACTCTTACTGTTTAACATTTTGGGTTACTTAATGTTACTTCATGTTAAGGCTAATAAAAATGACAAGGCTGTAATGCTAACTAACGTGCTAGCTACTAGCTAGGTAGCTAACTTGATCAAGCCACTCCTGGTCCTTTCATCAGACGGGAAGCAAAAGAACGAGCAAGACCCATTGCTGGTATAATAACAACCTGGTACTAAGCACACAGGCATCTTGTTAAAGTTATCTTATCTTAGCCAGCGCCATATAGATAGATTATATCTATATTGCGCTGATCTTAGGTATCTGAATGGTGGAGGTAAACAATTGTGACATCACTTACGCGACTCTGGGATTTGTAGTCTTTCTAGTTACGTATTTTTCATAGTCTTATATTTCAACAGTTTTACGACAAACTGTGACTTTTTTGACATGGAAATGATTTTTTAAGATTGACAAACATCATATCTGTAATTCATGGCACAATTCAAACGGGATCGAAAGATAAGTTTTCTCTCCCCATTGACTTCAATGCATACTTTTTCCGAAATAAGGTCCCATACCCCGGAAGTAAGTGGGAGGGACTTCGCCACTCTATTGTGATCAACGTCTTGCTAGTGCGTTGCATGATGGTTAGTCATTTTGTCCGACTTGCTCTGGTGGCTCGCCAACATGAGACGTTGAAACCTCGCGGGACAAAGACGCCCGCAGACTTGAGAGCGAGGCGCGGCGAAGTTTCTCTCCACGGGCTGCGGAAGCGAAATGCTTGATGGGAAACGACTTGCTGGTATCTCGAGCTGAGCGCTCACTGGTGGGTTTTACCCATGGATGTATAATAAGAACTGGATACAGCGTGGGAGGCGGGGCCTCATTCATTCCTATGAGAGTTGCTCAATCGCGCATGATGACAAAATGGCCCAACTTTTGAGAGAGCGAAACGTCACAGATTACCCGGCATGCCTGAGAAGTACCCGTATGTGCGCTCATAGCGCATGCGCAACTTTAAACATGCCCCCCAAAATGCTCGTTCACATCAAGCACGTCAATTTGCGTACACGTAACAGCACCGCGCGTTCATGACAGCATGGTAATGGGTTGTTATGATGGATTTGATATTAACGACGAGGCGGCAGTTAGCAGCTAGCGGCTAGCTAGTAATTATGCTAATTTACACATCAGTCGTTATGTACTTTTATATTACGCTGATGTAACAGGATCTAGTGATATCCAAGCAACAGAGCTTAATTTAGCATGATACTTGTGTGGGTTGTAGCCTACATGAAACCACTTGGTAATATATAAAAATATATGTATTTTGAGTTATGATCAATTGTGATTTAAATCTTTATCATTGTTCATTGTATATGTAAGTTATTTATATGTATGTAAGTTTTGTCTCGTGTGTATGTACTGTTTGTGATCGTTGTTGTGTCCTCACTCGTGGCCTGCACCTTGACGTGGTGAGTGGGCTTTAAACTAAGACAGGCCATTTATGTTTGAAATATCATGCTAACAAACCTGCAATTACAGAATTGAATGATAGTGGTTATATATGTTCATGTCTTGCTGACATTATTTGTTATCCTTTTCCGCATAGCCTCTCAGATGGATTCCTGTTTCATCTGTTGGTGTGCCACTGTCCAGTGTCTGCCGGCTGGCTCCCTCTCAGAAAAGTGCCATCTTCTGTCAACAGGAAGAACTGAGCCTCCCAACCAGCATTCTGACCATGAGTCTGACTCACTAAATGAAGCTCAGCGCAAGTTCTTTCAGGAAGACTGGGTATGTATACATTCACTCCGCAGCTGCTTATAATCAGCTCATCACAGGCGTTCTCTTTAACCTATTACATTCACCTCATTCTCCAGCAGCCAATCACCGAGCTGCAGCCAAACTTTAAAATGGTTCTCCTCTCTCCTGCAGTCAGCTGTGATTTCAGGTGTTCATGCTGCCGCCCGCCTCCTCCCCATGCACCTCCTCCCCATCCACCTCTTCTCCACCCACCTCCGTTCATCATATCCAGAGCCAGGAGAGCTAATCCAAAGACCTCATCACACCTCCTCTTCATCCCATCTCCTCATCAAATCCAGATCTTCATCATCATCACCAGTGTCTAGACCCCGGGGAGGTTCCCTATATGCTCACGGCTGCATTTCCCCCTTTAGATATAAGATTTCAGGATCGGGGTCTAATCGCCAAAGACTTAACATTTATCATATGACATGTGTCAATAAATGTTCTTTAAACAAAATGAAGTCTCTCCTGATTTAACTGTCTGGACCCCATCCTCAACTTTTTTTCAAACCACAACATGCCTTCAGAGGGCTTTCCTGTTGATCATAATTGGTGGATCTTTTAATCTAATAATTGCAATCAATATTATATATATTACCTTTTGATCTATATAAATTGTATTTACATTTGTTGTCACTATTTTTTCCACCTAGTTCTACAATGCCAGCCATAAGAGGTATACATTTCTTATTTTTGTGAATTTCTATATAAAATGCTGATTTTCTACCTGAAAATGCTTATGTATTTTTAATTACATTTTCGTAGAGCTTTGACTTTTTCAGCTGAATAAATATTATAACTAGATGGTTTTGTTCAGCATTGCCAGCTTCACTTTTGAGCTTTATGTTGTGCCCAGCATTCTCCTGTGCTCTGAAATCAAAATGTGGATAAGCATAACACAACACTAAAATAAACACTACAATACAACTTGTTATTTGACACACACAAGGTTGTTCATTTGTGTGTATAAATATAAAACACAGGCTATATATATATATATATATATATATATATATATATATATATATATATACATATACAAGTATAATTAATACAACTGTTAATTTGATTAGAGCTTTGACACATATATCTTTATTTATATATGTATAAGTATGACGACTTCCTCGGGCGATATCATGGTATAGCTAATTAATCTGGGTCAAAACGTGTTGTGCCCACATGCAAAGGTTGTAAACTCTGGTTTATCCCTGCGTGGTATTATAGTAATAGCAAACAGCAACGTTCAACTCCTTTAATGGTATATTGCAAGTGCAATAAGAAGCTACAGGGACGTTAATCTACGTCGGTAATATTAACTTTATTTAATACAAGATTTACATCATACAGCCCATGTAGTATAATATTTTACAAATGATGAATTACAGCAAACATGTGCAATATATCCATTATTACAGCTCCGTGGGCTGGCAGTAAGGCGATATGGGTCCGTTCTTATCCATGGGTAAAGATAAACTCATGTGGTGCTGAACACGTCACATCACATGAACGTGCCGGGCGGCGCGGTCCCGTGGGTTAGATGCGCGTTCATAATACAGAGGGAAATAACTCTCAGAATAACGTTATTAGCACATTTTTACAACTTGAGGAACGAATGTTTTTAATAAGGGCTATACAAGTGTTCATACTGGGTAGTTTATTTAGTTTAAAAAAAATTATCCAACGAGTTACAGACCACTCTTTCCCCATGTAAGTCAATGGGAAAAAGTGTTTCCGGGCCTGGCAACCAAAAGGAAGTGTAGTACCGCCGTTTGGCCAGCACGAATATTTTCATCAGAGTCCGGCGCACTTCCTGGGGGCTTGGTTTTACCCCGTGCTGGAGATGAAACTCTCCATTGGCTCGGCTAAAGTGTGTTGTTGTTTTGTGTCAGTTTTACGTCGCTACTTCCATTCACATTTTTCATCATTGTTCCACAATGTTTATCATCATTAAATTAATATCTATATATTTGTATACTATACTTGCACTGCTTACCGTTGTCATACTTTATATATCTTAGCATATTCATACAACACACTGTTAATACTAGGCTAGGCTACTGTGTATATAGTGTATTCATACCCCTCACTGTTTATTCATCATTCAATTCATTCTATATTTTATTCTGTAGATTGTGTACATTACTTTTCACTTTACTGCTTGTTGCACTCCTGGTTAGAAGCTAAACTGCATTTCGTTGTCTCAGTACCTGTAATCTGTGCAATAACAATAAAGTTGAATCTAATCTTGAGCAGGAACAAATGTATTTACTTAGTACATATCTGACATTAACGATTAAACACATTTGTCCATTTTTTATCAATCAATCAATGTTTATTTATATAGCCCAATATCACAAATGTTACATTTGTCTCAGTGGACTTCACAGTTTGTACAGAATATCAGTATGACAATACGACACCCTCTGTCCTTACGTTTCAAGGAAAAACTTCCAGAGAAACCCCACAGTTTAAAGGGGAAATGGGAGAAACCTCAGGGAGAGCAACAGAGGAGGGATCCCTCTCCCAGAACGGACAGACGTGCAATAGATGCCGTGTGCATTTATAAATGCAAACCGAGTCAAGCCGACTCCGGAGGTGGCAGTATGCACCTTAAAGTTGTTTGAAATCCGCCAAAAAACCGAGAGAAGAAGAAGAAGAAGAAGAAGCCGACTCCGAGCTGTCCGACTTCAGGCGAGCTTTTTGAGACCTCCCCCGGCTGCGATCGGCTATTCTCGTCTACTTTCGAGGCGAGCCGCAGCTCGTCTCAAACAAGCCTGTTGATACACTCGTTGAGACTGTAAGGATACACTGGACATGGACGTATTATAGATTGTATTTGAATCATTAGGTTTTAAAAGTTATAACATGCTCTAAAAGCTGAATCCATTGTTATTTTATCTCTCCATTCCTCTGACTGACAGAGAGCGGGAGATGGGAGGCGGGGCTTAAGGGAAAACTCTACTGCGCATGCTCTGTGGGCCCACATCCGGGTACTTCTGCTCTCGACCACGCTCTCAGGCAGGATCCAGTTGTTGTAAAGCTTCCATCAGTCGGAGTCTCTATCAGCTCTCATTCATATATATCTGTGAACAGAACCCGTTTCTCTCAGGAGAAGAAGAGACGAGAGGAGCTTTAGAACAATTCCACCTCTTCATCCGGGTCCTTATCTGCTTCTAGCTGCTCCATGCTAGGTGGCTAATGCTAGTCGATGAACATCAGCGAACTGAAGAACAGAGAGGAGCAGAAACACTGGGTAATACTGAGTACTTTTACTATAATACTGTGTACTTTTACTCCTAATATTACTGAGTACGTTTACTATAACACTGAGTACTTTAAAACTGATCATACTTAATACTTTTTTTATTTGGAGCTGTTCATCGATCATTCCTCACAGCAGGCTCACCTCGTTAAAGATGGCGACCCAGAGTGGGATGAGAGAGTGCTGTGTACGTTTTCACGGAATCATGGCTAAATGACAACATCCCAGACTCTGCCATTCAGCTCGACCGGCTAACATGCTACCGCTCAGACAGAGCTACGGTTAGCGGGGGAAAGGCGGTGTGATTGTTCACATCAGTGATGCTTGGTGTAGGGACGCTGTGGTTGTCTACAAACACTGTTCACTTCTGGCGGAGTTTATGTTCGTGAAGTGCAGGCCTTTCCATCTTCCCTTACCCTTTCCATCTTCCCTTACCCTAACCGGCTAGCAGGATGGAGTTAATTCCTTCCCACCTCTGCTGCTAAGCCACTTCTTAGCTGTAGATTGGTTTTGTGTTGACTGTAGTGTTAATACTTATTTCAGAGACCCAGCAGGAGAAGGAGCACTGAGAGCAGCATGGAGGAGAACAAAGAGACCCCCAGAACTCAGGTCAGTGTTCACTTCTTCACAATATACAGTCCCCTCCAAAACTATTGTAACAGCAAGGCCAATTGCTTTATTTGTGCTGTAAACTGAAAACGATGTGGTTTGACATCAAAAGGGTCAGTATTTCAGCTTTTCATTCCAGGTATTTACATCTACATCTGTTAAACCAACACACTCTCACTCCCTAAGCGTCCAGGAGCGACGCTTGGTCAGGGTCCCGTGGCGTCCAGTTGTGACGCTCCGAGGCTCCTTCAGCTTCATAAACGGACGCAAAGACCTTTCAACTGATTGCAATGTATTCCCATCGGCGGCGGTATTTGACGCTTAGGGAAGCACGGCATTAGTTTGTGTCGGAGGCTGTTAAAGGCAATGTGAGCGTCCATTCCCATTGGATAACGGAGAATTGTACACACAGAAGTAAGTATTCCCCTTACTGTCGATTGATTTGACAGAGATATCTCCACTACTCATCAACTCAAAAACACCATATTATCTTGTTAATTAAACGACATTGATAGGTTTCAGTGTGTGTGCAATGCTTTTGTCGCGTTTTCCCCTTCAATTCTGAGAAACAAGTCGTTTTCTATGAGTTTTGCCGAAGACATTACATTACCCACAATCCTCTGTAGCAACCATAGACTGTATAAAACAATTAAATAATACATTATTCCGAGTGTGCTTGCTTTTCTCTTTGAAAGTCATCACATAACGGCATTGTAATACACGTTTCGGCTGCATTAAATATGACATATCTGCCGTAGTTGACTCTGCCCCGATGACAAGACTTCTAGACAAACAGGAACTGCCGCCAAAACTGAAAACTTGACGTGGATCTTAAATATATCAGCAATTAAACAACATCTTACATTTCTTTTCACACAATACGTCTCCTTGCAGTATCAACACTAATTCGGCTGACTTTTATATTTGATCCAATTCGTAGATAGGCTGTATTTACGCCATAACGGTGCACAGCTGATAGAAAGGGACACCTACTGGTTAAAGCACGTTATTGCATTTTATAATTAGATATTAATAGGAGGATGTGCAAAACAGACATAAGGCTTTATCTAAACATTAAAGAATACTTTAGGTTAAGGTCTTCTTTTGAATAAGAAAAAAGCTTTGGGGGTATAGAAGATGAATATTTGATGGTCACACATGCAGAGCACACAGCACACACAGTGACATTTGTATCTACAGATAAATATTAAGCCTGACAAAGTACTTAACGTCTAATATATTGCTTTCCTGCAATGTTAACTATGTTGAAGCACTTATTTTAACTGATATTATACATATGTATTATACTCTTATAAGATGTATGTAGATAGTATAAGAAATGTGCAGAATATGACAATGTAATGGTGGAGGTACACACATATTGATAGATGTCTTGTAATGCACTGTTGAGGAACCTGCGACCCAAGTTTTTCATTCATTGCATAACTACACCGTAGTTGTGTATAATAAGATATGTCAATAAACCTTAGAAAATCTTGAAATCTTGAATGGGATGTGCAAAATAGTCATTATATACAGTCTTTAATTAACTATTAGTAGAGAATAACGACAAGTAAAGAATATACTTTATAGGGATCCTATTAATATCTAATAATACAATTATAAAATGCAATAATGTGCTTTAACCAGTAGATGTCCCTTTCTATCAGCTGTGCACCGTTATGGCGTAAATACAGCCTATCTACCAATTGGATCAAATATAAAAGTCAGCCGAATTAGTGTTGATACTGCAAGGAGACGTATTGTGTGAAAAGAAATGTAAGATGTTGTTTAATTGCTTATATATTTAAGATCCATGTCAAGTTTTCAGTTTTGGCGGCAGTTCCTGTTTGTCTAGAAGTCTTGTCATCGGGGCTCTATAAATAGTTAACTACGGCAGATATGTCATATTTAATGCAGCCGAAACGTGTATTACAATAACGTTATGTGATGACTTTCAAAGAGAAAAGCAAGCACACTTGGAATAATGTATTATTTAATTGTTTTATACAGTCTATGGTTGCTACAGAGGATTGTGGGTAATGTAATGTCTTCGGCAAAACTCATAGAAAACGACTTGTTTCTCAGAATTGAAGGGGAAAACGTGACAAAAGCATTGTACACACACTAAAACCTATCAATGTCGTTTAATTAACAAGATAATCTGGTGTTTTTGAGTTGATGAGTAGTGGAGATATCACTGTCAAATCAATCGACAGTAAGGGGAATACTTACTTCCGTGTGTACAATTCTCCGTTATCCAATGGGAATGGACGCTCACATTGCCTTTAACAGCCTCCGACACAAACTAATGCCGTGCTTCCCTAAGCGTCAAATACCGCCGCCGATGGGAATACATTGCAATCAGTTGAAAGCTCTTTGCGTCCGTTTATGAAGCTGAAGGAGCCTCGGAGCGTCACAACTGGACGCCACGGGACCCTGACCAAGCGTCGCTCCTGGACGCTTAGGGAGTGAGAGTGTGTTGGTTTAACAACTGAGAAGATAGCACATTTTGTTTACACCCACCCATTATTCAAGTGAACAAAAGAATAGGAACAGATACTTAAAATAATGTGAAACGTGAATAATACTTAGTATTTAGTTGCAAATCATTTGCTTGCAATAACTGCATCAAGCCTGCGACCCATTGACATCACCAAACGTTTGCATTCTAGATTGGTTTTGTGTTGACTGTAGTGTTAATACTTATTTCAGAGACCCAGCAGGAGAAGGAGCACTGAGAGCAGCATGGAGGAGAACAAAGAGACCCCCAGACCTCAGGTCAGTGTTCACTTCATCACAATATATTCCTATCACTGTTATCCCTTACACTGGGGCACATTTGGGTTATTTAACCAGTTGAGCCCCGAGCCTGTTTTTCAGGCATCAGGCTCGAAAATGACATTCCCAGAACAATTGACTATATCTTCACTTCTAAAAGGGGTAAATTATTAATCTTTTTTCTCAAAGCAATGATAAACCTGTGAGTTGGATGTAGAAAAGTCAGAATCAATATAGAATTATTTTAAAGTAAATTCAGATTGAACATAGTAAAAAAGAAAAAGGTAAATGATAGTGTCCGTCCAAAAAAAAAACATTACTTATAGTGAAAACTACTCTTGAATGATGGGATAGTAGACTAAAAGCTTTAGGAATCCAAATTATAACATATAAGTAACCCTGTATCAAGATTGATGCAAAACAAGTGACATTTGACCTTTTTAGAGAGATTTAGAAAAGAAAACTCACTTCTGAGGATATTTGGCTGCATTTTCCATATCTCTGGCCCCCCTCGGTCGATTTTGATGATTGTCACCTCTTTTTAACCGTTAGAGCCAATAGAATCGAGGGGAAGTTCCTCAAATCCATCTAGACATTACCCATTGGTGAATGAGTGATGCATAGCCAGAATGCCCAAAACCGGAAGCTGTCATACACTCTCGTAGCAGCTAAGTTTGTTCTGTGCTAAGTGGGTTAGCATTGTTTCGCTCAGGGCTAATTCAGAGCCTTTGTTATTTCGTTTAGCTAAAAATGGTTAATATTGTCTGATAACTGAGTTTCTTCCTGTTAAGTGGATATGACACATTCATAGTTTACTTTACAGGTTAAGCCCGGTACTGGGGGCAAAACGCATCATCTGCAGGAAACAGCGTCTGAGGGCTTCTTAATATTTAATAAACTATGAATGTTTCATATCCATGTAACGGGAAGGAACTCAGCTAACTGATGATGTGAACAATTTTTAGAACAAAAAAAAACCACAAGACTAACGCTGAGCGAAAAAATGCTAACGCCGTTAGCACAGAAATCGCGGTATAAAACCCTTATTACTTATCGTAAATGCAAATCCAACCCATCGATTAGCATCATGAGATTACACAGACATCACACCACGTAGCATTAGATAGCCAACACAGCAATATGTCTTACCTTTGTTGTTATCTGATCAAAAATTGTCGTCAATGGCATTAAAACGATAAAAACGCTGCTGAAGGTTAATCCATAGGTTAATCCAATGTGTCTGTGTCACTTTGAAATGATTTCTGATAATCCATTAACAATAACCCTAGTTTTAAGTTTTCAGATTTCAGAGCGTAAGATTTCGTTTTTGGGCAAACTGCGTGCGCATAGCCCCCACTTCTCAATGGTAACATTGGTGTGTGTATGTGGAAATTCCCCTTCGATTCTATTGGCTCTAACGGTTCAAAAGAGATGTCAATCATCAAAATCGACCAATGGGTTCCAGAGAAACGGCAAAGACGCCCATTTCCACCCAAATGACCCCAGAGGTGGAGTTTTTTTTTCTCTAAACCTCTCTAAAAAGGTCAAATGTCACTTGTTTTGCATCAATCTTGATTCAGGGTACTTATTATATGTTGTACTTTGGATTCCTAAAGCTTTTAGTCTACTACCCCATCATCCAAGGGTGGTTTTCACTATAAGTAAAAAAAAACTTTTGGGTGGACACTATAATTTTCATTTTTTTTTACTATGTTCAATCTGAATTTTCTTTAAAATAAAAACATCTATATTGATTCTGACTTTTCTACATCCAACTCACAGGTTTATCATTACTTTGAGAAAAAAGATTATTAATTTTCCCCTTTTAGAAGTGAAGAAATGGTCATTTGTTCTGGAAATGTCATTTTTGAGCCTGAGACCTGAACAACAGGCTTGGGGCTTAACAGGTTAACATTTAAAAACCTATTAATGTGTCATACCCACTTAACGGGAAGAAACTCAGCTATCAGACAATATTAACAATTTTTAGCAAAACGAAACATAGGGTTAATAACTAAGGCTCTGAATTAGCCCTGAGTGAAAAAATGCTAACACACTTAGCACAGAACTCACGTTAAAATACCCTTATTACTTATCGTATCTGCACAAACAAGATATCTATTAGCAAGCTGAGATTCCACAGATTCTACAGGTATTAGTATCATTACTGACCGATCTGAACTCGCGACAAGAGAAGCTAACAAAGACATAACACCACGTAGCATTAGGTAGCCAACACAGCAATATGTCTTACCGTTGTTGTTTTCTGATCAAAAGTTGTCTTCAATGGCATTAAAACGATAAAAACGCTGCTGAAGGTTAATCCATAGGTTAATCCAATGTGTCTGTGTCACTTTGAAATGATTTCTGATAAACCATCAGCAATAAACCTAGTTTTCAGATTTCAGAGCATAAGGTTTCGCTTTGGGCAAACTGCGTGCGCATAGCTCTCAATTCTCAATGGTAACGTGTGTGTGTATGGAAAATCCCCTTCGATTCTATTGGCTCTAACGGTTTAAAAGAGATGTCAATCATCAAAATTGACCAATGGGTTGCAGAGAAACAGAAAATTCACCCATTTCCACCCAAATGACCCCAGAGTTGTTGTTTTTTTGTTGCTAAACCTCTCTGAAAAGGTCAAATGTCACTTGTTTTGCATCAATCTTGATACAGGGTACTTATTATATGTTATAATTTGGATTCCTAAAGCTTTTAGTCTACTAACCCATCATTCAAGGGTGGTTTCACTATAAGTAATGGTTTATTTTTGGACGGACACTATCATTTAAATTGTTTTACTATGTTCAATCTGAATTTACTTTAAAATAATCTATATTGATTCTGACTTTTCTACATCCAACTAGTGTTCATTTCGTTGACTAAAACTATGACGAAATATGTTCGTCAACAACCTTTTTTTCCATGACTAAAACGAGATGATGACGAGACGGCACAGACGGCAGTAAACAATAACTGTAACGAAATCAACATGCAATATCGTTGGCGAAAAGTGACGAGACGAAAATGTAGTTTACTAAATAAAAACTGCCAAAATCTCTCTTTAGACGAAATATTATCAAAGATAACGTTATGTGTCTGATAGTCAGTTTTTCTCCCAGCAGATCCATTTCCGGTGCTGTGGCTGGGCAGCAGCTGTGTGTCTGTGCTGCGCGAGGCGGTACATTTGAATTACACCAGGCCAGCGGCACACTGTGAACTGTCAGGAAGACTCGGGTCTAAATGGGAACAACAGGGCTTGGCAGTGGTCGCGTTAACCGAATACCCCCCGATTAGGACAAGATATAATCTTATTGTGAAATAAGTTTGACTAAAATGACAAATTATTGGTTTTGGCTAGACTAGTTTGACTGAAATGTTCTATATAATCTGATGACTAAAAAAGACTCAACCGTTTTCATTGACAAAAAGTAGACTAAAATAATTAGTTTTCTTTGACTAAAATAAGACTAAAATGCTCAGACTTTTAGTCGACTAAAATTTGACTAAATAAAAACAGGATGAAGGTGACTAAATATGACTAAAACTAAAAAGGAAATTTAACACGGGACCAAGACTCGATTAAATAAAAAAATAGCTGACGAAATTAACACTACATCCAACTCACAGGTTTATCATTGCTTTGAGAAAAAAGATGATTAATTTTCCCCTTTTAGAAGGGAAGTTATTGTCATTGAGACCTGAAGAACAGGCTTGGGGCTTAACAGGTTAACTGGTTAAGGACTTTAAACCTGTACTTTTATTTAATGAGAAAACAAACTTGAAAATTGTGGGGTTTATTTTACAGACTCTTATTTTTGTTTTAAGATATATCTGCACCAAGGCCTCTCACTGACTCTTTATCTGTTTGTCTTTTTTAGAAACAGAGAAGAAGAAAGGAACCCAAACCATACAGCTGTACCCAGTGTGGGAACACCTTTTCTCAGAAAGGTCATCTTAAGATGCACGAACACATTCATACTGGAGAGAAACCATACAGCTGTACCCAGTGTGGGAACACCTTTTCTCAGAAAGGTCATCTTAAGATGCACGGACGCATTCATACTGGAGAGAAACCATACAGCTGTGAAGAGTGTCGGAAAACTTTCAGTACATCAAGTGAACTCACAGTGCATCGTCGTAATCACACGGGAGAGAAACCATTCTGCTGTGACCAATGTGGGAAAACCTTTTCTGATAAAGGTCATCTTAAAATCCACGAACGCATTCATACTGGAGAGAAACCATATAGCTGTGAAGAGTGTGGGAAAACATTCACTACATCAAGTCATCTTACAAGCCATCATCGCGTTCACACTGGAGAGAAACCATACAGCTGTACCCAGTGTGGGAACACCTTTCCTCAGAAAGGTAGTCTTAAGATGCACGAACGCATTCATACTGGAGAGAAACCATACAGCTGTACCCAGTGTGGGAAAACCTTTTCTCAGAAAGGTCATCTTTCATCCCACCAGCGTAGCCACACCGGAGAGAAACCATACAGCTGTGAAGAGTGTGGGAAAACATTCACTACATCAAGTCATCTTACAAGCCATCATCGTATTCACACTGGAGAGAAACCACACAGCTGTGAAGAGTGTCGGAAAACGTTCAATACATCAAGTGAACTCACAGTGCATCGTCGTAGTCACACGGGAGAGAAACGATTCTGGTGTGAGCAATGTGGGAAAACCTTTTCTCATAAAGTTAGTCTTAAGATGCACGAACACATTCATACTGGAGAGGAACCATAGAGCTGTGAAGAGTGTGGGAAAACATTCAATTCATCAAATCACCTCACATGCCATCATCGTATTCACACTGGAGAGAAACCATACAGCTGTACTCAGTGTGGGAAAACCTTTTCTCAAAGTAGAAGAGTGTCGGAAAACTTTCACTACATCACTTGAGCTCACAGTCCATTGTCTGGAGAGAAACCATTTAGCTGTGACCAGTGTGACAAAGCATTCACAAGATCTGATACACTAAAAGTCCATCAGCGCACTCACTCTGCCTCCATCTGATCCTTTTCTGAGTCAAGCTAGCATTCCTCCTGCTTTTCTCTAAATGGAAAGCTGACCAACAGTGACTTTACGTTCTAATAAACATGTAGTTTATGGACTACTTTCAGACCTCCCAAAATCCTGCTGTCCTCACACACTTAGCTCTATATGAGAGTGCTCTGGTTAATAAAAACGTTTTTTTTATTTGGTTAAACCAGCCTTTTCACATTTTTTCTGTGTGTAACGTTCATTGAATCGTTTTTTTTCCCATATTTTGCTTCAATTGAAAGGTTTGAGTTGCTTTTTGGTACTTTTTTTTTTATTTACTTCAAGTGATGTTCAAAACATTATGACACATTAGGTATGAGAAGTGATAAAGTACATTTGTGAAGTTCTTGTTTTGTTTGAACAAACCATGTTCTAGTGAAACTCTGATGTTATTTGACTTCATTGTGATGGCCATTAGTTTTCTGTGTTCTCAGTAAATGTGATTCTTGCTGCTGTAATAATCTGAGCTGTAAACTTAAAACTTGTTTTCTAGTTTCTCATTAAATTTGTCGACACAAAGAGACTCT
Organism: Trematomus bernacchii; assembly: GCF_902827165.1. Taxonomy (NCBI): domain Eukaryota; kingdom Metazoa; phylum Chordata; class Actinopteri; order Perciformes; family Nototheniidae; genus Trematomus; species Trematomus bernacchii. Next base: position 93,111 of record NW_022987584.1, on the reverse strand, counting down.
TTGACTCATCATTAGAAACTGTTTAATACCTTATAATGACTTCAAATCACTTTGCATTATATTTTTAAGCTTGTTCTTGGTTTACTAGCAACAAATAATAGAACGAGAATTAAAATATATATACATATAGTATTCTGATTAGTTTTATTTATATTTTCGTTTATCGTTTTCCCCTTTTATTATTTTGTATAGGTATTATTATTATAGATTTGAATAATTATTGATATTTGCTTTAAGTCCAATATATTCATCAAATTATCACTTTACTTATTTATCAATCTGTGTATTTATTTATCCCTTTTTCCCATTAATGTATATATTAAATTAGATTTGCATTTAGTCTTTCTCCCTTTTTATTTATTTTCTTTACTGTAGAAGTGTCCTTGGGTTTATGAAAGGCACTATCTACATTTCAGGTATTATTATTAAATCATTTAAATTGTAATAAAAGGACCAAAGAAATAAAACAATTATAAGAAAACTATTACAACATTAAAATATAGCAGTATCTAAATGTAATATAGATATACTCAAAAATAATATTAATACGCATAGTATAATAAATGTGCAGTATTGGTATGCCGAGGAAAGCCTTGCAGATATTCAAGAAGGGAACTTTGTGTACAATGTGCAAAAAAAGTCCAAGCTAACTTATTAAATATAGAGAAAAATAAAAACACGTTAGTTATAGAATAAAAAGACAACAGAGTACACATCCATTATTAAAATTAGTAACAACTAGCGGCAATTTAAAAAAAGAAAATAAACATATTACAGTGTTGAGACAGTTATAAAACAAATTGTGAAATGTATAAAACAATGTTTGTTTGTTATATAAAAGTGATAACTGCAGATTTAAGAAGGGCAGGAACTGGATATGAGATGTTTAGGGAACATCTGTGGATTGTAAAGTTTGCATGTCATATACATATATTCTATATGTACTTTTAATGCCATTAATGTTTACAAATAATGGGAAAAAATGTTTTACATGTTGTAACCGAGGAATATTTTAAAGTGTTTTATCATGTAACCAGTTTATTAATTGTATTCTCCGTGTACGTAAAGAAGGCTGTGAGATTTGAAAAAACTCCAAAAAGAGAGTAAGTGAGTCTGAAGTTCAGAAATAGTTATTACAAATATATCCTCATTATATTTTCCTACTGTGCGTAATTTTCACTGAATCATCTCTATTTTACATTTATGTGTTTCCCCTTATAGAGCATATTTGTTGTACTTTGTTTTAATACCAGCTACCATGTTTAAAACACTGTCAGATCTGTGACGAGATCAAACATGAATAATAACAAGTGTAAACATTTGTGAGTCTGTATCTCATCTCAGTTCAACAACAAACTTCTAATATTTGTTATTTAATCTTCATATTCTCTGTTTTCATTTCTCTTTTCTGAATGTGTTTTTTTTATACTGTTGGGGTTTTTCATTCCTGCATGTAGCACTTCAAATGATTTAACAAATGTTAAGTTGAAGTACCTGCAGCATTAATCTGGGGGGGGGGGGGGGGGTCGACGAGAGGACATTAAGGCCCCGCTCACACGGGACCGTTTGCGTTTATGCACAGTATGCGTATTCAAAAAAGTCTTCCGTTCACATGCATTAGTTTCATTTAACGTGTCTGTTCAAACGAGGCCGCGGGAAACGCTGTAGTACATATGCCGGGACTGTAAGTGGCGCTGTAACTTCCGCCAAAATACACCAAAAGCCGCGAAGAAGAGCAGCCCAGCAGCCCCGCCACAATGTTGCCATGGCTACCCTTCTGTTTAAGCCCCGAAACTGAAACTGAAACTGAAAGAAACCGAATCTGTGGATATTGCATCCCGACCAAGAAGGTCTCCGTGGAGAGGACGGCTCAGAAAGAGAGATATTCTCTACAAACACCGGGTGAGATGCACCTTTGTCAATATAATGGATCAATGCATGAAATCTGACTCTGTTTATTTTGTTTAAGGAGTATATTGGGCGTTAACAATTCTGGTTTGCCTTTTATAATATTATTTCATTCAAGAACCCCTTGTGCGTTTAATTAACACAGCTATTTTTGATAGTTGCTGCAGGAGAGGCGGGGCTATGGTTATTTTTTCAGGAAATATTCGTATCGAGGTGATTACACGGACTCGGTTGACCCCCCAGAGCGTTTCGTTTGCAAATCTATCCACCTTGGGACCCGTTATTGTTTGTGGGGTCAGTTTCTATCGGCCTCGTGTAAATAATAGGGCTATACGCACGCGAAACTATGCAGATACAAGCAGTTTTCTCCTCGTGTAAACGGCGCCTAAAGGTGGGATAAACCATAGAGGTAGAGGAGGGGAGGAGGGGTTCACACCTCCATCCTAATGTTTCTGAAGGTTTCACGTCAAGTGTAAGAGGAGTCATTGCAGAACAATTGCTTCACATTTACATTTCTAAATGCATGCTCCATACATCTGAGACCCTCAGATCACACGTCTGTCTCTCCCAAGAGTGTTATTCCACGTTTTGGGTCAATTCAAAGGTTTGAGTTGCCTTATTGGTACTTGTTTTTGTATTTACTTCAAGTGATCTTGAAACATTAAGACACGTGAGGTATGAGAAGTGATAATGTACATTTGTGACGTTCTTGTTTTGTTAGTGAAAGTCTGATATGACACTTTCTCATGTTCATTCTTTGACTTCATTGTGACGGCCGTTAGTTCTCTGTGTTCTCAGTAAATGTGATTCTTGCTGCTGTAATAATCTGAGCTGTAAACTTAAAACTTGTTTTCTAGTTTCTCATTAAATTTGTCGACAAAGAGAGACTCTTTGACTCATTATTAGAAACTGTTTAATGTTTTATAATAACTTACAATCACTTTTCAATAGTTATTTGGAGCAATGGTCACAAAACCACAATTTCTTCTAGGATAAAAACATTTTACTTATTTTTAACAGATTTGCTTTTATTCTTTTTTCAGTTTGTATTTCCCCATGTGTTGCTGTAGTAATCCATGAGTGCTCACAATGCAACTCTGAGAGCCAAGCTAGCTGTTTCCTCCTCCTGATGTCCTGAGAGCTGTATTGTTTAAAGTGGACCTATCATGCTATATTTGAATAATATAGTGTAGGACCATACCTATATAAGGCATATTTATACTTTTTTTTTTCAAAATACCAAACAGATCATGCATTTTAGCCATGCCTCATTTCGCTCAATTTGCACTTTTTTACCCCTGTTTTTGCAAGGGTTGATTCTGTGAGCAACAGCACCATCTAGAGGCCTTGCATATGTACTACAGCGTCTCCAGCGCTTTCGAACGGCAATGCCGTGGTTGTCTCCTCCTGATTGGTGGAGTTGGCCCAATAGCCGTAGGGCCACCGTCCTGACGTCAGGACAGTGTTCAAATCTGGATCAGTTTTTATCAGATCCGTTGCAGCCCCTTTTTTAGAGATTTGGGTATGGAGGAAAATAGAGAGGGTTGTGTTTTCTGACACTTGGTGAGTTCCCTGGAACACAGGGGACACATATTCATGTATAAAAGACGTACCAAAGTGCATTTTGCATGATAGGTCCCCTTTAAGTCTTTCTAAATGGAAATATGACCAACAGTTATTCATTTTCTAACCAGCATTCACACTATGCCAACACAAGGCCACAGAGATGCTGCTTCTCCTGATTTAATTCATGTTTGTAATCCCAGGCTTTCTGATTGAATAAACACACTTTAAATCACTTTATTTGAACAGTTTGTGTTCTTTATTCAATAAAACAAGGAAATGACGTGTTTGTGATCTCCTGTAGAACATAACCAATATGCAGGAATGTGAGTCTGTTGTTAAGGCCTTCTTTCCTTTAGTACAGTCTGATCATATAAACAAACAGAATCAAACTGAAAACATGTGTCATTAGTTCTTCTTTAAGACCAGAACAGACTGCTTACTGGGAACAGGAACTATCATTTAGACCAGAACAGACTGCTTACTGGGAACAGGAACTATCATTTAGACCAGAACAGACTGCTTACTGGGAACAGGAACTATAATTTAGACCAGAACAGACTGCTTACTGGGAACAGGAACTATCCTTTAGACCAGAACAGACTGCTTACTGGGAACAGGAACTATAATTTAGACCAGAACAGACTGCTTACTGGGAACAGGAACTATCATTAAGACCAGAACAGACTGCTTACTGGGAACAGGAACTATCTTTAAGACCAGAACAGGCTGCTTACTGGGAACAGGAACTATCATTAAGACCAGAACAGACTGCTTACTGGGAACAGGAACTATCATTTAGACCAGAACAGACTGCTTACTGGGAACAGGAACTACCATTAAGACCAGAACAGACTGCTTACTGGGAACAGGAACTATCTAAAACACCCAGAAGAAGTTTCCAGTCACACCATGTTATCAACCAAACAGATTATTAGAGAAGCTACTCTGCAGATTAATGAACAGTAAAACTAAATCCCTTCTCAGGATGGTGTTTATTAAATCAGAAAGTCTGGGAGAAAATATTCACAATGTTCTCAGTTTCATTCTCTTCCATTTTCCTTATATTAAAAATATTCAAATAAAAGCAATAAATCAGGTTTGGTGTTTATTATTATATATACTTATTATGTTTATGTAAATAGAAGCATCTTTTGATGGTCTACCTACATTTCTTAATATAGTCTTTATGTATAATACTTCCTAATCAATTACCCGTTGTGTGCAGTTGCAATTTTAGTGAGCATCGAGTTCAGAAAGGTTCTTGCTATGTTTAGTTGTCCAGCATTCACTGAATATTTGTATTACTCATTTATGTTCAATTGAAATGTTTGAGTTTTTGTCCTTTTTGAAGTGATCTTTAAAACACTAAGACACGTTGGGTATGAGAAGAGAGACACTAGAGATACTTGTAATGTAAGACTCAGTCGCAGTTATCCAGGTTAGAACTGAAACTCACTGAGAGTCACTATTTCTGGAGAAAGGTGTTAAATGTTTGAAATATGAAAGTCCATCATCTTCCGTTGAATTGCGGTGAAGGAGGGTCGTTAAATAAATATTTACATCTTGTGCTGCATCGCTACTTTTATTCTTGAATAATCTCCTTTCTGAATGCAGAATTGAAATGGCCCATTTGAAGCTAAAGTACTTGAAGTAGACTAGACTGGGGTCATCTTTAGAGAGGAGGGGGTATCAAGGGTGGGATTTAGGGGGAGGGATGAAGGGTAATGTGTTCACTCCTCCATCCTTTTGTTCCTGGAGGTTTCACATCAAGTCTGAGAGGAGTCGTCTCTGAGCAACTACTGCACATTTACATTTCTAAATGTCTGCTTTCTGCTTTCCTAGTACATGTTGGGTTTGAGAAGAGAGACCCTTTTTTTTAACTCTGATATAATCTGATTTATCTCATGTTCATCATTTGACTTCATTGTGACAGCCGTTTCTTTTCTGTGTTCACAGTCAATTTCTTTTGAAAAAATAAATATATATTTGAGAATTCAAGTTTTGTGTTAAAGTATAATATTTCTCTGGATACCTAAAGTCCCTGAAGGCAACATGACTACAGAACTATTTGTACAGTTTGATCCGAGTATCGAAAGAATCTGATTGAAGTTAGGCACAAAATGGCGTCCGTCTGTTATAAAAACGATCTCAAATTACAGCTAAATAGTTCACTAAAATACATTTCTACAAAAGAGATGGAATGATAAGATGATTCACACTCATGTACAGTAGGTCGCGGTATGCAGCTTTAAAGTTGTTTTCAATCCGCCAAATACCGAGAGAAGAAGAAGAAGACTGACAGAGAGCGGGAGATGGGAGGCGGGGCTTAAAGGAACACTCTACTGCGCATGCTCTGTGGGCCCACATCTGCGTACTTCTGCTCTCGACCATGCGCTCAGGCAGGATCCAGTTATTGTAAAACTTCCATCGGTCGGAGTCTCTATCAGCTCTCATATATATCTGTGAATAGAACCCGTTTCTCTCAGGAGAAGAAGAGACGAGAGGAGCTTTAGAACAATTCCACCTCTTCATCCGGGTCTTTACCTGCTGCTAGCTGCTCCATGCTAGGTGGCTAATGCTAGTCGGTGAACATCTGAACTGAAGAACAAAGAGGAGCAGAAATACCGGGTAATACTGAGTACTTTTACGACTGATATTACTGAGTACTTTTACTATAACACTGAGTAGTTTAATACTGATAACACTGAGTACTTTTACCGCTGATACTTCAGCATGAGGCTAACAATAAGGCTGTGCTTTTACTGCTGGTACTATAGTACATGAATGTTTGTCTTATATATCTTGTACTGAGAAGTGTTTAGTAATAAAAGTGAACGAGATTTCACCACCGTTTACTTTGAGACAAATGGTGTATTTCAGAGGTGGGAGAAGTATTCAGATCTTGTAAGTGAGTAAAAGTAGCATCAAAATATAGTGAAAGTAGCGACAGTAAAAGTAGTCATTGTGCAGATTGGTCCATTTCAGAATAATATATATGATATGTTTTATAATGATTGATCATTAAAGTGTTCTCTAAGCTGGTAAAGGTGCAGCTAGTTTGAATGACTTTGTATACTGCAGGGTAGCTTGTGGATTTACTCCAGGTGGAACTAAAGTCTGATTTAACACTTGATTACATTTCACATCATTCATCCACATCTGTGAAGTAACTAAAGGTATTAAATACATGTAGTGGAGTAAAAGTACACAATTTACCTCTGAACTGTAGTCGGGTAGAAGTAGCATACAATGTAAATACTCAAGTAAAGTACAAGTACCTCATATAGTTGTACTTAAGTACAGTACTTGAGTAAATGTACTTCCCACCTCTGCTGCTAAGCTACTTCTTAGCTGTAGATTGGTTTTGTGTTGACTGTAGTGTTAATACTTATTTCAGAGACCCAGCAGGAGAAGGAGCACTGAGAGCAGCATGGAGGAGAACAAAGAGACCCCCAGACCTCAGGTCAGTGTTCACTTCATCACAATATATTCCTAACACTGTTATCCCTTACACTGGGGCACATTTGGGTTATTTAACCAGTTGAGCCCCGAGCCTGTTTTTCAGGCATCAGGCTCGAAAATGACATTCCCAGAACAATTGACTATATCTTCACTTCTAAAAGGGGTAAATTAATAATCTTTTTTCTCAGAGCAACGATAAACCTGTGAGTTGGATGTAGAAAAGTCAGAATCAATATAGAATTATTTTAAAGTAAATTCAGATTGAACATAGTAAAAAAGAAAAAGGTAAATGATAGTGTCCGTCCAAAAAAACCCCATTACTTATAGTGAAAACTACCCTTGAATGATGAGATAGTAGACTAAAAGCTTTAGGAATCCAAATTATAACATATAAGTACCCTGTATCAAGATTGATGCAAAACAAGTGACATTTGACCTTTTTAGAGAGATTTAGAAAAGAAAACTCACTTCTGGGGATATTTGGCTGCATTTTCCATATCTCTGGCCCCCCTCGGTCGATTTTGATGATTGACACCTCTTTTGAACCGTTAGAGCCAATAGAATCAAGGGGAAGTTCCTAAAATCCATCTAAACATTACCCATTGGTGAATGAGTGATGCATAGCCAGAATGCCCAAAACCGGAAGCTGTCATACACTCTCGTAGCAGCTAAGTTTTTTCTGTGCTAAGTGGGTTAGTATTTTTCCGGTAATTCAGAGCCTTTGTTATTTCGTTTAGCTAAAAATGGTTAATATTGTCTGATAGCTGAGTTTCTTCCCGTTAAGTGGATATGACACATTCATAGTTTATTTTACAGGTTAAGCCCGGTACTGGGGACAAAACGCATCATCTGCAGGAAACAGCGTCTGAGGGCTTCTTCATATTTAATAAACTATGAATGTTTCATATCCATGTAATGGGAAGGAACTCAGCTAACTGATGATATGAACCATTTTTAGCAAGGAGAAACACAAGACTTATGCTGAGCCTCTGAATTAGCCCTGAGCGAAAAAATTATAACGCCGTTAGCATAGAACTCACGGTATAAAACCCTTATTACTTATCGCAAATGCAAATCCAACCCATCGATTAGCATTGTGAGATTACACAGATTCGATAGGTATCTGTATCATCACTCCATGATCAGAACTCGCGATATGAGAAACAAAAACAGACATCACACCCCGTAGCATTAGGTAGCCAACACGGCAATATGTCTTACCATTGTTGTTGTCTGATCAAAAGTTGTCTTCAATGGCATGAAAACGATAAAACTGCTGCTGAAGGTTAATCCATAGGTTAATCCAATGTGTCTGTGTCACTTTGAAATGATTTCTGATAATCCATCAGCAATAAACCTAGTTTTCAGATTTCAGAGCGTAAGATAGGTTTCGCTTTGGGCAAACTGCGTGCGCGTAGCTCTCAATTCTCAATGGTAACGTGTGTGTGTGTGTATGTGGAAATTCCCCTTCGATTCTATTGGCTGTAACGGTTCAAAAGAGATGTCAATCATCAAAATCGACCAATGGGTTCCAGAGAAACAGAAAATACACCCATTTCCACCCAAATGACCCCAGAGTTGTTGTTTTTTGTTGCTAAACCTCTCTAAAAAGGTCAAATGTCACTTGTTTTGCATCAATCTTGATACAGGGTACTTATTATATGTTATAGTTTGGATTCCTGAAGCTTTTAGTCTACTATCCCATCATTCAAGGGTGGTTTCACTATAAGTAAAGGTTTATTTTCGGACGGACACTATCATTTACATTTTTTACTATGTTCAATCTGAATTGATTCTGACTTTTCTACATCCAACTAGTGTTCATTTCGTTGACTAAAACTATGATGAAATATGTTCGTCAGCGACGGGCCCGGTTGTATTATTTGCCCCCTCACCTTGAGCATCATTCATCCATCAAAAAGTACAATAAATGTCACAATTATTAAATAATAACTTTAAATAATTATCTTCCCCAATACACGTTGCTATGTTTAGATCAGATATGTGGGCAGGCAGTCAAGAAACGTGTAAGTGAGCTTGTAGTCTTAAAGGGGACCTATCATGCAAAATGCACTTTTGTACGTCTTTTCTACATGAATATGTGTCCCCGGTGTTCCAGGGAACTCACCAAGTGTCAGAAAACACAACCCTCTCTATTTTCCTCCATACCCAAATCTCTAAAAATGGGGCTGCAACGGATCTGATAAAAACTGATCCAGATTTGAACACTGTCCTGACGTCAGGACGGTGGCGGCTATTGGGCCAACTCCACCAATCAGGAGGAGACAACCACGGCATTGCCGTTCAAAAGCGCTGGAGACAATGTAGTACATATGCCAGGCCTCTAGATGGTGCTGTTCTCACAGAATCAACCCTTGCTAAAACAATCTAAAAAATGTCAAATTGAGCAAAATGAGGCATGGCTAAAATGCATGATCTGTTTGGTATTTTGAAGGAAAAAAAAGTATAAATATGCCTTATATAGGTATGGTCCTACATTATATTATTCAAATATAGCATGATAGGTCCACTTTAATTAATGTTAGCATGTGTGCTTAGCTGTAAACACAGTCGGATGGGTGACCAAAACGTCCCCGTTTTCCGGGCAAAGTCCCCGTTTCCGGTGGCCGGTACCCGGTTGAAACTCCCGAAAATGTTCCCGTTTTTGAATGTGCGTTAAAAAAACATAGAGCAAGGTGAAATAAAATGTTACATGTCAGTAAAAACAGAGAAACACTGTTGTGCCTTTTTGTAGCGTTAGCGTATTTCTTCTTCTACTACCTACTTCTTCTTCTACCTCTAATTCAATGTACCTGCCCGCGAGATATTGGACAAAAGAAACTCGGCTAGTAGTGTCAACTAAATCCATAGTATTACAACAAAAGTGCTTTAAACTAGGCAAGTTAAGAATGTATGTTCTCAATCGTCATGTGTGGGATTGAATATTAAATTAGTTTAGATGTATTGTCCCCAGGGGGAAATTCATTTTCACAGCACTGTGAAAACAATATGAAATCAACAAAAAAAAGACAGACAACTACAGATAGCACCACACATGATGGTTACTTGTTATTATTTATGGCTGCCTGTATGGATCAGGTTGTTGCCAAGGCGAGCCCTTTTACTCTAATAATAATATGTTTTGTATTATATCAACCGTATTGGTACAATGAGCGACATCTAGTGGCGGATTTTGGAACATTGATTTGATTTTTCTCATGGCAGTTAGACTCTAGAGACAAACCAGGGGACTTTATGTTTAATCTGTGTCTGTCCATGGTGTAGTATTTTATCCAATATTACATTTGGTTTATATATTAGTCACTTTCTTATGAAATTCTAGGTTTTAAGCCTTGGTTTGAACATTCAATCCTGAAAATAATTGTTCTTTAATCCTGACCTGACTAGAGTATAGTAAGTAAGTTAGTAAATCTGATAGGAAGACGAGTTAAGGGATAGAGGAGAAAAGGTTATGGTATAATTACAGAGCCTGTCAATTTATACATTGAGGAAATCAATGTTAGTCTGTTAACCAAAGTGCAGCCATCTAATAATGTTCTATCTATTATTAAAGATCAGAGGAAAGGAACAGAATGAGAGGGGTCAATCCGGAATACAAATAAATAAGCAAAGAGATTGTAGAGCAGTGAGAAGGAAAAACGCTTGATGTGTCAATTAATGACACATGGTCCTTAGCTAGAAAGTCTAATTCCCTGAATGACACTGCCAATATTTTTCTGATAATCCATCAGCAATAAACCTAGTTTTCAGATTTCAGAGCGTAAGGTTTCGCTTTGGGCAAACTGCGTGCGCATAGCTCTCAATGGTAACGTGTGTGTGTGTATGGAAATTCGCCTTTGATTCTATTGGCTCTAACGGTTCAAAAGAGATGTCAATCATCAAAATACACCCATTTCCACCCAAATGACCCCAGAGTTGTTGTTTTTTGTTGCTAAACCTCTCTGAAAAGGTCAAATGTCACTTGTTTTGCATCAATCTTGATTCAGGGTACTTATTATATGTTATAGTTTGGATTCCTAAAGCTTTTAGTCTACTAACCCATCATTCAAGGGTGGTTTTCACTATAAGTAAAAAAAACCTTTTGGGTGGACACTGTCATTTTCATTTTTTTTACTATGTTCAATCTGAATTTTCTTTAAAATAAAAACATCTATATTGATTCTGACTTTTCTACATCCAACTCACAGGTTTATCATTACTTTGAGAAAAAAGATTATTAATTTTCCCCTTTTTAGAAGGGAAGATATGGTCATTTGTTCTGGGAATGTCATTTGTGAGCCTGAGACCTGAACAACAGGCTTGGGGCTCAACTGGTTAACATTTAAAAACCTATTAATGTGTCATACCCACTTAACGGGAAGAAACTCAGCTATCAGACAATATTAACAATTTTTAGCAAAACGAAACATAGGGGTAATAACTAAGGCTCTGAATTAGCCCTGAGTGAAAAAATGCTAACACACTTAGCACAGAACTCACGTTAAAATACCCTTATTACTTATTGTATCTGCACAAACAAGATATCTATTAGCAAGCTGAGATTCTACAGATATTAGTATCATTACTGACCGATCCGAACTCGCGACAAGAGAAGCTAACAAAGACATAACACCACGTAGCATTAGGTAGCCAACACAGCTATATGTCTTACCGTTGTTGTTTTCTGATCAAGAGTTGTCTTCAATGGCATTAAAACGATAAAAACGCTGCTGAAGGTTAATCCATAGGTTAATCCAATGTGTCTGTGTCCACTTTGAAATGATTTCTGATAATCCATCAGCAATAAACCTAGTTTTCAGATTTCAGAGCGTAAGGTTTCGCTTTGGGCAAACTGCGTGCGCATAGCTCTCAATTCTCAATGGTAACGTGTGTGTGTGGAAATTCTCCTTCGATTCTATTGGCTCTAACGGTTCAAAAGAGATGTCAATCATCAAAATTGACCAATGGGTTCCAGAGAAACAGAAAATACACCCATTTCCACCCAAATGACCCCAGAGTTGTTGTTTTTTGTTTCTAAACCTCTCTGAAAAGGTCAAATGTCACTTGTTTTGCATCAATCTTGATACAGGGTACTTATTATATGTTATAATTTGGATTCCTAAAGCTTTTAGTCTACTCTCCCATCATTCAAGGGTGGTTTTCACTATAAGTAATGGTTTATTTTTGGACGGACACTATCATTTAAATTGTTTTACTATGTTCAATCTGAATTTACTTTAAAATAAAAATAATCTATATTGATTCTGACTTTTCTACATCCAACTAGTGTTCATTTCGTTGACTAAAACTGTGACGAAATATGTTCGTCAACAACCTTTTTTTCCATGACTAAAACGAGATGAGGACGAGACGGCACAGACGGCAGTAAACAATAACTGCAACAAAATCAACATGCAATATCGTTGGCGAAAAGTGACGAGACGAAAATGTAGTTTACTAAATAAAAACTGCCAAAATCTCTCTTTAGACGAAATATTATCAAAGATAACGTTATGTGTCTGATAGTCAGTTTTTCTCCCAGCAGATCCATTTCCGTTGCTGTGGCTGGGCAGCAGCGGTGTGTCTGTGCTGCGCGAGGCGGTACATTTGAATTACACCGGGCCAGCGGCACACTGTGAACTGTCAGGAAGACTCGGGTCTAAATGGAAACAACAGTGCTTGGCAGTGGTCGCGTTAACCGAATACCCCCCCCCCCCCTTAGAAAAAGTCTATCGCCACCACTGCTTGGGAGAAAGAAACGATGTGATATTTGGGCCCATTTTCGCTACAATAAGGCTGAGAAAAAAATCGAATGCATTGTTTTATCAGAAGGGAAGCAATGTGGCCATAACACAGCTGGTAAAAACACCACAAACCTGACCAGATACTCTGCAAAGCTGCATTCTTAATCATTCAACCTGTGTTTTTCCTCAGATTAGGACAAGATATAATCTTATTGTGAAATAAGTTTGACAAAAATGTCAAATTATTGGTTTTGGCTAGACTAGTTTGACTGAAATGTTCTATATAATCTGATGACTAAAAAAGACTCAACCGTTTTCATTGACAAAAAGTAGACTAAAATAATTAGTTTTCTTTGACTAAAATAAGACTAAAATACTCAGACTTTTAGTCGACTAAAACTTGACTAAATAAAAACAGGATGAAGGTGACTAAATATGACTAAAACTCAAAAGTAAATTTAACACGGGACCAAGACTCAACTAAATAAAAAAATAGCTGACGAAATTAACAATACATCCAACTCGCAGGTTTATCATTGCTTTGAGAAAAAAGATTATTAATTTACCCCTTTTAGAAGGGAAGTTATTGTCATTTGTTCTGGGAATGTGATTTTTGAGCCTGAGACCTGAAGAACAGGCTTGGGGCTTAAAGGTTAACTGGTTCAGGACTTAAAACCTGTACTTTTATTTAATGAGGAAACAAGCTTGAAAATTGTGGGGTTTATTTTTACAGACTCTTATTTTTGTTTTAAGATGTATCTGCACCAAGGCCTCTCACTGACTCTTTATCTGTTTGTCTTTTTTAGAAACAGAGAAGAACAAAGGAACCCAAACTTTTCAGCTGTGACCAATGTGGGAAAACCTTTTCTCAGAAAGGTAATCTTAAAATCCACGAACGCATTCATACTGGAGAGAAACCATACAGCTGTACCCAGTGTGGGAACACCTTTTCTCAGAAAGGTAATCTTAAAATCCACGAACGCATTCATACTGGAGAGAAACCATACAGCTGTACCCAGTGTGGGAACACCTTTTCTCAGAAAAGTCATCTTAAGACGCACGAACACATTCATACTGGAGATAAACCATACAGCTGTACCCAGTGTGGGAACACCTTTTCTCATCAAAGTAGTCTTAATAAGCACAAACACATTCATACTGGAGAGAAACCATACAGCTGTACCCAGTGTGGGAAAACCTTTTCTCAGAAAAGTAATCTTAAAATCCACGAACGCATTCATACTGGAGAGAAACCATACAGCTGTACCCAGTTGTACCCAGTGTGGGAAAACCTTTTCTCATAAAGGTCATCTTTCAACCCACCATCGTATTCACACTTGAGAGAAACCACAGAGCTGTGAAGAGTGTCGGAAAACTTTCAATACATTAAGTGAACTCATAGTCCATCGTCGTAGTCACACGGGAGAGAAACCATTCTGGTGTGAGCAATGTGGCAAAACCTTCACAAGATCTGATAAACACACAATCCATCGTCGTAGTCACACGGGAGAGAAACCATTCTGGTGTGAGCAATGTGGGAAAACCTTCACAAGATCTGATACACTAAAAGTCCATCAACGCACTCACTCTGCCTCCATCTTTTCCTTTTCTGAGTCAAGCTAGCATTCCTCCTGCTTTTCTCCAAATGGAAAGCTGACCAACAGTCACTTTACGTTCTAATGGACTACATTCAGACCTCCCAAAACCCTGCCGTCCTCACACACTTAGCTCTATATGAGAGTGCTCTGGTTAATAAAAACGTTTTTTTATTTGGATAAATCAGCCTTTTCACATTTTTCTGTGTGTAACATTCATTGAATTGTTTTTATTCCATGTTTTGGTTCAATTGAAAGGATTGAGTTGCTTTTTTTTTTGTATTTACTTCAAGTGATGTTCAACACACTATGACACGTTAGTTATGAGAAGTGATAAAGTACTTTTGTGATGTTCTTGTTTTGTTTGAACAAACCATGTTCTAGTGAAAGTCTGATATAATACTTTCTCATGTTATTTGACTTCATTGTGACGGCCGATAGTTTCTGTGTTCTCAGTAAATGTCATTCTTGCTGCTGTAATAATCTGAGCTGTAAACTTAAAACTTGTTTTCTAGTTTCTCATTAAACTTGTCGACACAAAGAGACTCTTTGACTCATCATTAGAAACTGTTTAATACCTTATGACTTCAAATCACTTTGCATTATATTTTTAAGCTTGTTCTTGGTTTACTAGCAACAAATAATAGAACGAGAATTAAAATATATATATACATATAGTATTCTGATTAATTTGATTTATTTAGTCATTTATATTTTCGTTTATCGGTTTCCCCTTTTATTATTTTGTATAGGTATTATTATTGTTATAGATTTTAATAGTTTTTTATATTTGCTTTAAGTCCAATATATTCATCAAATTATCACTTTACTTATTTATCAATGTGTGTATTTATGTATCCCTTTTAGCCAGAATGCCCAAAACCAGAAGCTGTCATACACTCTCGTAGCAGATAAGTTTGTTAGCATTTTTTTGCTCGGGGCTAATTCAGAGCCTTTGTTATTTCGTTTAGCTAAAAATGGTTAATATTGTCTGATAGCTGAGTTTCTTCCCGTTAAGTGGATATGACACATTCATAGTTTATTTTACAGGTTAAGCCCGGTACCAGGGACATCATCTTCAGGGAACAGCGTCCGAGGCCTTCTTAATATTTAATAAACTATGAATGTTTCATATCCATGTAACGGGAAGGAACTAACTGATGATGTGAACAATTTTTAGAACAAAAAAAAACCACAAGACTAACGCTGAGCGAAAAAATGCTAACGCCGTTAGCACAGAACTCGCGGTATAAAACCCTTATTACTTATCGTAAATCCAACCCATCGATTAGCATCATGAGATTACACAGACATCACACCCCGTAGCATTAGGTAGCCAACACAGCAATATGTCTTACCTTTGTTGTTGTCTGATCAAAAGTTGTCTTCAATGGCATTAAAACGATAAAAACGCTGCTGAAGGTTAATCCTTAGGTTAATCCAATGTGTCTGTGTCACTTTGAAATGATTTCTGATAATCCATTAACAACAATAACACCAGAAATAATCTCAACAAATGACATGCATTCTACTTTTCCTTTAATCTTTATTCATTCAGCTCTGAAGAACATTTTGAAATGTCAGCCACATTAAAGCAAGTTTCCTTTTTATTTAGAAATGAAGCAAAACATGTCAGATACTTTTTTCTATTCGAAGGAAAACTTGCAACGGTTCAATTGAAAATACTCAGGTGTATATCAGTATTATATTTTGGTGAGGTCATTCAAGCTGATGTAACCTCTATGCTGACGACTCTGTCTTTTAGACACCAGAAATAATCTCAACAAATGACATGCACTATTTCTACTTTTCCTTTCATCTTTATTTATTCAGCTCTAAGGAACATTTTTAGACGTCAGCCACAACAGTATACAGTACTAAAAACAGTATATACAAATGTTAAAAAAAAAAGAGCTCAAAGAAAAATACTCAAAGGAGGGAAATATAATGGGAAATAAATCCACATTGTCCTATTAAACTTGTATTTTTCTATTTGTTAGTACATTTTTCTCAGAAAAACCTTTTCTAAATTAAAGTAAATTATTTAAAAAGGTTGAATAGTTGAAATTGAACGTAAACTGTGTCAAACACCACTCCTGAAATTGACTTTGGTTGAAGTTTATTATAATATTGATATTATATAAAGATCTATATATATAACATTGATTAAGCCTTACGGGTCCCTTTTAAAATATATATATATTTTGCATAATGTTCTGGGCTGACAGTGCCTTATTTTCAATTTGAAAACACATGGCAATTTTATTAATACAGCAGATGAAAAGATTTGCAATTCTTCATGGGTGTCATTGGCTCTCTAGATAAAGGCAGTATCTGTTTGCTAACCTCAGATATTGATTTATTTAAATAAGTGACCTTTGAATACATATTGCAAACATAGCCTTAAAAAGGTGCAGGAAAAGGACTTCAAATATTACTTAAAGACTGGACTTTTTAATTCAGTCAAGAGAAGAGAAAAGAGAAGAAAGGAAAGAAAATTGTTATAAGGGGTTATTAATGACAGACATAATATGGCTAGGGAGGCTGTGGCTGATCGTGCGTTGATCTTCGGATCAGGGGGGACTGGTTCAATCTCCACTGCAGTCAGCATGTCGTTGTGTCCCTGGGCTTCACCCCAAATAGCTCCTGTGAGGATTGTCCACAGTATTGAGTGTATGTAAGTCGCTTTAAGGTAAAAGCAACTAACAAGTGACATGTAGAGGTCAGTGGCACTCAGACTCTACAGGGGTCATTTTTTGATCATGGGGCATCACCCTTGTACAGCATCAGGACAATATTTCTATGGAGTCAGACACTGACAGTGTGCTGGAGGCTGATGCGTTGACTGGGACAGATGGAAAGATGAGGCTGATGAGACTGAAGAATCTGCGAGGAACGAACTAGGGGCAGAGAAATAATCATATTTTAACCTTTTAATTGCCAGACCAAGAAGAAATCTATGGACAAATTATTTCTTTGCATTTGTTTATCAAATAGGACAAATAACCACAACCCATTTTTATTTTTTTTACTGACCACACAGTTTTGTTTTTATGAGCCTCTACCAACTGGTCGAGCTGGTCAACAATCATCATATAGTACAGTATTTGTATGCATCAAACTCAAATACATTTTTTTCTTGTATGGAACATGAGCAATATATACAACCAGATATATTCATAAAAAATAATAAATTATTATTGTAAAACAAAAAAGAAATGGAAAAAAGTAATGGAAAGTGTTTTTCATTATAAAAAGGTTTGGCCTAACAACAAACAACTGGCCTAACAGCAAATGTCTATATCCTGTGTTGGCCTAACTTGCTCATCTGTGTGCAACTTTGGGCTGAATGCCATGCATGAAAGGTGCTATATAAATTATTATCGCTCTTTCACTCTGAGACTCATAAGGCAGTACTAGATTTAGTAATATTACCATGAATCTAGCTATTTATTTACCATATTTTATTGGAAAACATCTCTGAAACTCTGAAAAAGTCATATTGCTAGTTTACCATAAAAGGCCAATTCGACCAGTTGGTTGAGCATATTTTCAAAAAAGTAATTAAACCCTTGTTACAAAAATGTTTTGTGCATCAAGTTCTAATCTAATTATGTTCAGTCAGTACTCTGACACTAAAATATGTTAAAAATGATATGGTTACCTTACAAAAGTTGACCAAAAATAGTGATTTCTTCAGGAGTGATTTTTAGCATGCCAACTTTCTCAGTGGAAGCTAGCTGAAGGGCTTTCTGTTCGAACCACAGTGACATCTAGAGGTTGTTTTGTGCATAACATGTCAACCAAAACGATAGAGCTGGCTGAATCAGATGGAGTTACACTTTTTAATTTATTTTTCAACAAGATATCAAAATACAAAATGTGCTCTACCAAATGGTGGCGCTGGCTGCTAAAGGTTAAGACAGCATCATCATAAGAGGCCAACAAGAGTGACAGGGTGTGTCACTTTGCTGAAGGATAGACCAGCAGGATATTCTCTGAAGATTTCCCAAGGGGTACAAGCTGCTGCTGGAGTACTGACTGGAAGTAGTGCTGATATCATGTCTACCATATCCTCTTAAAATACTCTGTCCAACAATATAAGTCTAATGACACAATTTTATTTAAGATGCATTCTTGTACTAAGGAGGGGAATTTGAAAAAGAATACCTGAAAAAGTACTTGCTGGTGTAGTTAAATTAGTATACTGAGTCAAACAGTATCACTCTCATTAAGAATTGATGGCAGAACATCATTTTATCTCTCATCAAAGATAGCAGAAAACATGCATTATTGTACTCAAGAGGGGAGTTTGACAGAGTAGCCTACACAGTAAAAGTACTCTAAATAGTATTTATCAATCCTCAACCTCCAAGCTGTTTTAATATAGATTTGAAGAAAAAAACCTCGATGCTGACTTGACCACGCAAACGGGAAATACGGCCGCATCAATTCAGCAGTGTCAGTAACATCAAACAGTAAAATACTCATACTTTATAAAATAGGGATTCATGGCTGACAGTGCAAGACAGACAGCCAGACCGACAGACAGACAGACAGACAGACCGACAGACGCACACACACATACGCACCCACACACGGACAGACTGTCTTCTGTATGTTTTTCATGTAGCCATATATTCAATGTATATTCATGCAAACACGCACCGCACTGTCTAGGCAAAGAGTATGAACCTTTATTTTGAAGAGTACAGCGAAAGCATAGGGCAAACTAGCCAATCAGAAGCAAGGAGGCACTGGAGACCCACCCACCTATGGAAACGAAACATTGAGTGGTATACTTGTTTTAACAGTAAGAACAGAAAAACGAAAAAACGAGCTGAATTTCCGTTTTTTGGTTTTGGGGCAAAATTGAAAAACAAAAAAACGACCCGTTTCTGTTTTATTATTAGTTTCAATTAGAACTAAAAAACAAACGGTTAAAACGTACCTTGGTCGACTTGTGGTACAATTGTCTTATTTCATTGATGTTGAAACTGTAATTATTTCACCTGTAAAAGGACAACGGAAAAGAAAGTAAACAAAAGGGAAAGGTGATATACTTCTGATTCTTCTGCAGAAGATTATTCATTGTCTTTGTTGTATGCTAAATGTTTTTTTGTTAACTTCATTCAGTAAATTGCCGCCTGTTCAATCCGAACCTGTTAGGATGCGTGGAAGGGTAGGACCCAAATGCAGACTATCAAAAAAGGTAAAAGGTCTCGAAACAAAAAGCGAGCTTTATTTTAAAAGCTGAACAAAACATGGCATGAAACAAATAGGATGTACAAAAACTGACCGTGACCAACATGGAGGGAGACAGGAGAGACAACCGTGACTGACATGGAGGAAGACAGGAAAAACCAACAATGAACCGACCGGGGAACAAAGGAAGAGACAAGACTAAATACAGGGAGGGGTAATCACAAGACAAGACACAGCAGGGGTAAGGGAGGCAGAAACACAAGGGCAACAGGTGAACACAATCAGACAATCAGACACACCAGGGAAACTAACGACAGGAAGGCAAACACAGGAAGAAGGAACAGAGAAGACACAAGGAGGAAAACATTTCAAAACAAAAGGTGGAAAATGAAAACAAAAATACAAAACCCTAACATAACCCCCCCTTCAAGGGACGGATTCCAGACGTCCCAAGAAAACCCCCCAAAAGTCCAAAACCTCTAGAAGGGGTTTGAGAAGTATAGAGCCAAGGACTGCTGGCTTTCCTCAAAGTCTCGCCACGCCTGCTCATGTTCATGAGAAATGGCGTGCTGGAACAGAACAGAGGCCGGAACCATGGCTGCTGGGGCCAGAACTGGGGCTGGAACCATGGCTGTATGGGCCGGTTCTGGAGCCGGAACCATGGCTGTTGGGGCCAGAACTGGGGCTGGAAACACGGCTGCTGGGGCCAGAACTGGGGCTGGAACCATGGCTGTTGGGGCCACGGCTGGAATCCTGGCCTTGCGTCTCCTAGAGACCCTTTGGAGGCTCCATGGACCTCCTAAGGCAAGACGGGATCCCCAGAAGGGGTTTGAGGCTTGAGGCTGGCACTCAGGGCTACGCGAAAAAACTCTGCGAAATTCAGGCAAAGAGCTCCACAGCCATGGCACGTTATCCACCTCCATTTGTGCTCTTTTGAGGACAGCCTCTTTCTCCCTGCTAGTCAAGGTTCTACTCCACACAGCATAAAGACATCGAAGGGAGTAATCCAGAGAAAGCAATTCAGCATCAAAATCAAAAAGATAATCCGCTGGGTCCATAATTGGTCGGTTCATTATGTTAGGATGCGTGGAAGGGTAGGACCCAAATGCAGACTATCAAAAAAGGTAAAAGGTCTCGAAACAAAAAGCGAGCTTTATTTTAAAAGCTGAACAAAAACATGGCATGAAACAAATAGGATGTACAAAAACTGACCGTGACCAACATGGAGGGAGACAGGAGAGACAACCGTGACTGACATGGAGGAAGACAGGAAAAACCAACAATGAACCGACAGGGGAACAAAGGAAGAGACAAGACTAAATACAGGGAGGGGTAATCACAAGACAAGACACAGCTGGGGTAAGGGAGGCAGAAACACAAGGGCAACAGGTGAACACAATCAGACAATCAGACACACCAGGGAAACTAACGACAGGAAGGCAAACACAGGAAGAAGGAACAGAGAAGAC
Source organism: Trematomus bernacchii (assembly GCF_902827165.1). Classification (NCBI taxonomy): domain Eukaryota; kingdom Metazoa; phylum Chordata; class Actinopteri; order Perciformes; family Nototheniidae; genus Trematomus; species Trematomus bernacchii. Next base: position 72,162 of record NW_022987584.1, on the reverse strand, counting down.
ACAAGGAGGAAAACATTTCAAAACAAAAGGTGGAATGAAAACAAAAATACAAAACCCTAACAGAACCACCTGGTCTCTGGTCTAATTACTTTACTGTCTATCCACTCCAGTAGAATCTAATTATTCTGATCCAATAGCTTAACCCAAGATAACAAGTACTACACATACTTTCTTTAATTATTGTTTGCTAGTTTCCCATTATATTTCCCTCCTTTGAGTATTTTTCTTTGAGCTCTTTTTTTTAACATTTGTATATACTGTTTTTAGTACTGTATACTGTTGTGGCTGACGCCTACAAATGTTCTTCAGAGCTGAATGAATAAAGATTGAAGGAAAAGTAGAAATAGTGCATGTCATTTGTTGAGATTATTTCTGGTGTCTAAAAGACAGAGTCTTCAGCATAGAGGTTACTTCAGCTTGAATGACCTCACCAAAATATAAAAATAGCATTTTGGGGGTAGAGTTTTTAAAGTGTGTTAACGTGTGTCTTTGGAACAGAGTTGTTAATGGGGGGCTCTGTGATGATGATGGTGTGAGACTGGAGCTGGAGGAAGGGGTAACGGCACATTCACACCCCTCCCAACTTCCTGCAGACCCTCCCCTCCATGGGGAGGGACAGACGTGAGATCTGAGGCGCCGTTTACACGAGGACAAAACTGCTTGTATCTGCATAGTTTCGCGTGCGTATAGCCCTATTATTTACATGAGGCCGATAGAAACTGACCCCACAAACGATAACGGGTCCCAAGGTGGATAGATTTGCAAACGAAACTCTCTGGGGGGTCAACCGAGTCCGTGTAATCACCTCTATACGAATATTTCCTGAAAAAATAACGATAGCCCCGCCTCTCCTGCTCACTGCTGTAGCATGGCCAGTAGCCATCTGTAACAATCAACTATCAAAAATAGCTGTGTTAATTAAACACACAAGGGGTTCTTGAATGAAATAATATTATAAAAGGCAAACCAGAATTGTTAACGCCCAATATACTCCTTAAACAAAATAAACAGAGTCAGATTTCATGCATTGATCCATTATATTGACAAAGGAGGATCTCACCCGGTGTTTGTAGAGAATATCTCTTTCTGAGCGCGTCCTCTCCACGGAGACGTGCTTCTTGGTCGGTCGATGCAATATCCACAGATTCGGTTTCTTTCAGTTAACTTCCCCGTTGCATTTATCCATATATTTACATGCTGAGGAAATTACTATATCCCGCTGAATACCAGCAATCACCACACACACTTCCTCCTGTCAGTAGCTACTGCTAGTGCTACTGCTACTGACCATGCTACAGATGTTAGTGCAAAATCTACAGCTCCTCTACCACAACCATCAGCAACAAGTGGACATGGAGAATTACATGAACTACATGTTGCTTAATACACCGCGGGGCTTAAACAGAAGGGTAGCCATGGCAACATTGCTGCGGGGCTGCTGCGGGGTCTTCTTCGCTGCTTTTGGTGTATTTTGTGGCGGAAGTTACAGCGCCACTTACAGTCCCGGCATATGTACTACAGCGTTTCCAGCGGTCTCGTTTGAACAGACACGTTAAATGAAACGAATGCATGTGAACGGAAGACTTTTTTTAACACGCATACTGTGCATAAACGCAAACGTTCCCTTGAAACCTTCAGAAACATTAGGATGGAGGTGTGAACCCCTCCTGCCCTCCTCTACCTCTATGCTTTATCCCACCTTCAATGTCCTTTCGTCGACCCCCCCCCCCCAGATTAATGCTGCAGGTACTTCAACTTAACACTTAAGTGCTACATGCAGGAATGAAAAACCCCAACAGTATAAAAAAAACACATTCAGAAAAGAGAAAACAGAGAATATGAAGATTAAATAACAAATATTAGAAGTTTGTTGTTGAACTGAGATGAGATACAGACTCACAAATGTTTACACTTGTTATTATTCATGTTTGATCTCGTCACAGATCTGACAGTGTTTTAAACATGGTAGCTGGTATTAAAACAAAGTACAACAAATATGCTCTATAAGGGGAAACACATAAATGTAAAATAGAGATGATTCAGTGAAAATTACGCACAGTAGGAAAATATAATGAGGATATGTTTGTAATAACTATTTCTGAACTTCAGACTCACTTTTTGGAGTTTTTTCAAATCTCACAGCCTTCTTTACGTACACGGAGAATAAAATAAATAACTTGGTTACATGATAAAACACTTTAAAATATTCCTCGGTTACAACATGTAAAACATTTTTTCCCATTATTTTTAAACATTAAAGGCATTAAAAGTACATACAGAATATATGTATATGACATGCAAACTTTACAATCCACAGATGTTCCCTAAACATCTCATATCCAGTTCCTGCCCTTCTTAAATCTGCAGTTATCACTTTTATATAACAAACAAACATTGTTTTATACATTTCACAATTTGTTTTATAACTGTCTCAACACTGTAATATGTTTATTTTATTTTTTTAAATTGCCACTAGTTGTTACTAATTTTAATCATGGATGTGTACTCTGTTGTCTTTTTATTCTATAACTAACGTGTTTTTATTTTTCTCTATATTTAATAAGTTAGCTTAGTCTTTTTTTGCACATTTTACACAAAGTTCCCTTCTTGAATATCTGCAAGGCTTTCCTCGGCATACCAATACTGCACATTTATTATACTATACGTATTAATATTATTTTTGAGTATATCTATATTACTGCTATATTTTAAGATTGTAATAGTTTTCTTATAATTGTTTTATTTCTTTGGTCCTTTTATTACAATTTAAATGATTTAATAATAACTGAAATGTATATAGTGCCTTTCATAAACCCAAGGACACTTCTACAGTAAAGAAAATAAATAAAAAGGGTGAAAGACTAAATGCAAATCTAATAAAAATGTATACATTAATGGGAAAAAGGGATAAATAAATACACACATTGATAAATAAGTAAAGTGATAATTTGATGAATATATTGGACTTAAAGCAAATATCAATAATTATTCAAATCTATAATAATAATACCTATACAAAATAATAAAAGGGGAAAACCATAAACGAAAATATAAATGACTAAATAAAACTAATCAGAATACTATATATATATATTCTTCCTGTTATGTCTGCCTGCTTTGTTTTACCTAATGCAAAGTGACCTGCTCTATCGAAATCAGTCGCATTGACCCGAAGACACATTTTGAGTTGTATACACTGTTGGAAAGAGGAGATTCCTAGCTTTCTAATGATATCAGGATTGTTTTTGTACTCCAAATATTAAGCAAAATATGTCACATTATATAATGACTGTCACCGAGTCATCATTTTGAGAAAAAGGCCTTCAAAGTTTCCTCTTCTCTGGAATCCATCGATCTGATTGATTATTAGCGGAGCAAATCATCAAAATAGTCCGGAGGGAAAATATTTCCGTTTGGATTACTGGTCTGGGGGAAGCTCACGAGTGTGTGTGTGTGTATGTGTGTGTGTGTGTTTGTGTATTTTTGCGTTTGTGTATATTGTGTTTGTTTCCCGGGGAAAACACTCACGAGAAACACCGGCTGTTGTTATGCTTGCTGTGACGTTAAGTTACTCCGTTCTCCGCTTGTAAATATGCCGTTACAAGCTTCAAAGTTGTATTTATCATCTAAATTTGCCGAAACAAGTTTAATATTCTGAAAGCCAAGACTTTGTTTAATTGAAATCAGATGAAAACAAACTGTAACGGACCCTGCCGTGTTATCTATGATTACTATATGCCTTACATTCATAATTTCAGCCGGAGGGAGGGGGGGCTGCGCTACGGAAGAGCAGATTGCGAGCGAGAGGTGCCTGTCATCTTCCCTTCACAAGCTTCACAAATGTATTTATCGTGTGATTTTGGAAATAAAAGTTTCATATTCTGAAAGCCAAGACTTTGTTTATTTAAAATCAAACAAAACACCCGAACCCCGAAAAAATAGTTTTTTACGCAAATCCACGTTTATTTTGAAATGAGCCGTTGCGACTTCCGACTGATTTCGATAGAGCGGGTCACATATGTATATATATTTTAATTCTCGTTCTATTATTTGTTGCTAGTAAACCAAGAACAAGCTTAAAAATATAATGCAAAGTGATTTGAAGTCATAAGGTATTAAACAGTTTCTAATGATGAGTCAAAGAGTCTCTTTGTGTCGAACAGGTTTAATGAGAAACTAGAAAACAAGTTTTAAGTTTACAGCTCAGATTATTACAGCAGCAAGAATCACATTTACTGAGAATACAGAAACTATCGGCCGTCACAATGAAGTCAAATAACATGAGAAAGTATTATATCAGACTTTCACTAGAACATGGTTTGTTCCAACAAAACAAGAACTTCACAAATGTACTTTATCACTTCTCATACCTAATGTTTTGAACATCACTTGAAGTAAATACAATAAAAAATTACCAAAAAGCAACTCAAACCTTTCAATTGAACCGAAACATGGAAAAAAACCGATTCAATGAACGTTACACACAGACAAATGTGAAAAGGCTGGTTTAACCAAATAAAAAAAACGTTTTTATTAACCAGAGCACTCTCATATAGAGCTAAGTGTGTGAGGACAGCAGGATTTTGGGAGGTCTGAATGTAGTCCATAAACAACATGTTTATTAGAACGTAAAGTCACTGTTGGTCAGCTTTCCATTTAGAGAAAAGCAGGAGGAATGCTAGCTTGACTCAGAAAAGGATCAGATGGAGGCAGAGTGAGTGCGCTGATGGACTTTTAGTCAGATCTTGTGAATGCTTTGTCACACTGGTCACATTGACATGTCTGTAAATGAGTCACACTTTCTCTCCAGTGTGAGTGCGTTCGTGGCTCTTAAGATGACCACTTTAAGAAAAGATGTTCCCACATTGCTCACAACAGAATGGTTTCTCTCCCGTGTGACTACGACGATACACTGTGAGTTCACTTGATGTAGTGAAAGTTTTGCGACACTCTTCACAGCTGTGTGGTTTCTCTCCAGTGTGAATACGATGATGGCTTGTGAGTTGACTTGATGTAGTGAATGTTTTCCCACACTCTTCACAGCTGTATGTTTTTTCTCCAGTATGGATGCGTTCGTGCACAGCTGTATGGTTTCTCTCTAGTGTGAATACGATGATGGCGTGTGAGGTTACTTGATGAATTGAATGTTTTCCCACACTCTTCACAGCTGTATTGTTTCTCTCCGGTGTGGCAGCGCTGATGGCAAGAAAGATTACCTTTATGAGAAAAGGTTTTTCCACACTGGGTACAGCTGTATGGTTTCTCTTTAGTGTGAATACGATGATGGCGTGTGAGGTGACTTGGTGAATTGAATGTTTTCCCACACTCTTTACAGCTGTATGGTTTCTCTCCAGTATGACTGTACTGATGGATTGTGAGTTGACTTGATGTAGTGAATCTTTTCCCACACTCTTCACAGCTGTATGGTTTCTCTCCAGTATGAATGCGCTGATGCTTCTGAAGATAACTCGATTTAGTGAAATCTTTCCCACATTGGTCACAGCTGAAAAGTGACCAATGTGAAAAGTGAAAAGTTCTTCTTCTTCTCTGTTTCTAAAAAAGACAAACAGATAAAGAGTCAGTGAGAGGCCTTGGTGCATATATATCTTAAAACAAAAATAAGAGTCTGTAAAATAAACCCCACAATTGTCAAGCTTGTTTCCTCATTAAATATAAGTACAGGTTTTAAGTCCTTAACCAGTTAACCTGTTAAGCCCTGAGCCTGTTTTTCAGGTCTCAGGCTCGAAAATGACATTCCCAGAACAAATGACAATAACTTCCCTTCTAAAAAGGGGTAAATTAATAATCTCTTTTCTCAAAGCAATGATAAACCTGTGAGTTGGATGTAGTGTTAATTTCGTCAGCTATTTTTTAATTTAGTTGAGTCTTGGTCCTGTGTTAAATTTCCTTTTTAGTTTTAGTCATATTTAGTCACCTTCATCCTGTTTTTATTTAGTCAAGTTTTAGTGGACTAAAAGTCTGAGCATTTTATTCTTATTTTAGTCAATGAAAACTGTTGAGTCTTCTTTAGTCATCAGATTATATAGAACATTTCAGTCAAACTAGTCTAGCCAAAACCAATAATGTCATTTTAGTCAAACTTATTTCACAATAAGATAATAACTTGCCCTTATTTGATGAAAAACACAGGTTGAATGAAAGTTTAACTCTATCTGATTCAGCCAGCTCTACCTTTTGGTTGACATGTTATGCACAATACAACCTCTAGATGTCACTGTGGTTCGAACAGAAAGCCCTTCAGCTAGCTTCCACTGAGAAAGTTGGCATGCTAAAAATCACTGCTGAAGAAATCACTCTTTTTGGTCAACTTTTGTAAGGTAACCATATCATTTTTGACATATTTTAGTGTCAGAGCACTGACTGAACATAATTAGATTAGAACTTGATGCACAAAACAAGTTTTAACAAGGGTGTAATTATTCTTTTGAAAATATGCTCAACCAACTGGTCGAATTGGCCTTTTATGGTAAACTAGCAATATGACTTTTTCAGAGTTTCAGAGATGTTTTTCAATAAAATATGGTAAATAAATAGCTAGATTCATGGTAATATTACTAAATCTAGTACTGCCTTATGAGTCTCAGAGTGAAAGAGCGATAATAATTTATATAGCACCTTTCATGCATGGCATTCAGCCCAAAGTTGCACACAGATGAGCAAGTTAGGCCAACACAGGATATAGACATTTGCTGTTAGGCCAGTTGTTTGTTGTTAGGCCAATTCAGCATATACAGTAAGATGAGCACGTTTTTTTATTATTATGAAAAACACTTTACATTACTTTTTTCCATTTTTACAATTATAATTTATTATCTTTTATGAATATATCTGGTAGTATATATATTGCTCTTTTTCCATTAAAGAAACAAATGTATTTCAGTTTGTGTTTTATTTGAGTTTGAGGCATACAAATACTGTACTGTATATGATGATTGTTGAAAATGCACTTTTCCCATAGAAGGCCAGCTCGACCAGTTGGTAGAGGCTCATAAAAACAAAACTGTGATCATATATTTTTTCTTGGTCTGGCAGTTAAATGGGTATGACACATTAATAGGTTTTTAAAATGTTAAGAAGCCCTCAGACGCTGTTTCTTGCAAGATGTTGCGTTTTGCCCCCGGTACCGGGCTTAACCTGTAAAATAAACTATGAATGTGTCATATCCACTTAACGGGAAGAAACTCAGCTATCAGACAATATTAACCATTTTTAGCTAAACGAAACAACGGCTCTGAATTAGCCCTGAGCAAAAGAATGCTAACGCACTTAGCACAGAACAAACTTAGCTGCTACGAGAGTGTATGACGTATGACGTGTATGATGAAATGAGACTTTGTGTCTCAATGAGATTTTACACCTGTATAAATAAAGGCTAAATAAAAAAATTAAAATGACAGCTTCCGGTTTTGGGCATTCTGGCTATGCATCACTCATTCACCAATGGGTAATGTTTAGATGGATTTTAGGAACTTCCCCTTGATTCTGTTGGCTCCAACGGTTAAAAAGAGGTGTCAATCATCAACATCGACCGAGGGGGGCCAGAGATATGGAAAATGCAGCCAAATATCCTCAGAAGTGAGTTTTCTTTTCTAAATCTCTCTAAAAAGGTCAAATGTCACTTGTTTTGCATCAATCTTGATACAGGGTACTTATATGTTATAATTTGGATTCCTAAAGCTTTTAGTCTACTATCCCATCATTCAAGGGTAGTTTTCACTATAAGTAATGTTTTTTTTTGGACGGACACTATCATTTACCTTTTTTACTATGTTCAATCGGAATTTACTTTCAAATAAAATAATTCAATATTGATTCTGACTTTTCTACATCCAACTCACAGGTTTATAATTGCTTTGAGAAAAAAGATTATTAATTTACCCCTTTTAGAAGTGAAGATATAGTCAATTGTTCTGGGAATGTCATTTTCGAGCCTGATGCCTGAAAAACAGGCTCGGGGCTCAACTGGTTAAATAACCCAAATGTACCCCAGTGTAAGGGATAACAGTGATAGGAATATATTGTGATGAAGTGAACACTGACCTGAGTTCTGGGGGTCTCTTTGTTCTCCTCCATGCTGCTCTCAGTGCTCCTTCTCCTGCTGGGTCTCTGAAATAAGTATTAACACTACAGTCAACACAAAACAAAAATAGAATGCAAAAGTTTGATGATGTCAATGGGTCGCAGGCTTGATGCAGTTATTGCAAGCAAATGATTTGCAACTAAATACTAAGTATTATTCACGTTTCACATTATTTTAAGTATCTGTTCCTGTACTTTTGTTCACTTGAATAATGGGTGGGTGTAAACAAAATGTGCTATCTTCTCAGTTGTTTAACCTGTTAAGCACCAAGCCTGTTTTTCATGTTTCAGGCTCGAAAATGACATGCCCAAAACAAATGACTACAACTTAACTTCTAAAAGGGTTATATGAATAATTTCTTTTATCAAAGCAAGGTTACATCTGTGAGTTGGATGTAGAAGTGTCAGAATCAATATAGATGTTTTTTATTTTAAAGAAAATTCAGATTTTACATAGTAAAAAACTGTAAATTATAGTGTCCGTCCAAAAATTCTTTTTTACAGATAGTGAAAACTACCCTTGGATGATGGGTTAGTAGACTAAAAGCTTTAGGAATCCAAAGTACAACATATAAGTACCCTGTATCAAGATTGATGCAAAACAAGTGACATTTGACCTTTTTAGAGAGGTTTAGCCAAAACCACCCCACCTCTGAGGTGATTTGGGTGAAAATGGTTTTTTTCCCATATCTCTCGCCCCCCCCCCCCACACACACACACACACGTTGTGAAGAGAAAAGGTGGGGGCTGCGCGCATGTAATTTTGCAGCAGAGTGGACCTATCTCTAGCTCTGACATTTGGAAACGAAAACGCAGTTTTATTTCTTATGGATTATCAGAAATAATTTCAAAGAGGGCACAGACACATTGGATTAACCTATGGATTAACTGCAGCATCGTTTTTTTTATCGTTTTAATGCCATTGAAGACCAGTTTTGACCAAGGTAAGCCATGTTAGCGTTTCTAGCTACCTAGCTCCACATGTTCTGATGTACGCTTTCGTTTATAGTGTCGCAAATGTTTATCACTGAGTGTTGAGGTGGGCACCCCCAGATTCTGTGTCTCCAGCTGATGCAAAACGAGGGGTTGGCTGTGCATCTAGGATAAGTAATAAGGGAGTTAGGAGTGAGTTAAGTGCAGAGATAGGTGGCTAATTCAGAGGCTGAGTGTTAGCATTGTCGGGTTTTTTTGAAAAAGAAAAAAAAAAAGATCAGTTAGCTGAGTTTCTTCCCGTTACATGGATATAAAACATTCATAGTTTATTAAATATTAAGATTCCTTAGACGTTGTTTCCTGCAAATGACGCGTTTATCCGCCCGGTACCGGGGGGGCGGTGCGTAACAGGTTAACCAACACACTCTCACTCCCTAAGCGTCCAGGAGCGACGCTTGGTCAGGGTCCCGTGGCGTGCAGTTGGGACGCTCCGAGGCTCCTTCAGCTTCATCAACGGACGCAAAGAGCTTTCAACTGATTGCAATGTATTCCCATCAGCGGCGGTATTTGACGCTTAGGGAAGCACGGCATTCGTTTGTGTCGGAGGCTGTTAAAGGCAATGTGAGCGTCCATTCCCATTGGATAACGGAGAATTGTACACCCGGAAGTAAGTATTCCCCTTACTGTCGATTGATTTGACAGTGATATCTCCACTACTCATCAACTCAAAAACACCAGATTATCCTTGCTAATTAAACGACATTGATAGGTTTTAGTGTGTGTACAATGCTTTTGTCACGTTTTCCCCTTCAATTCTGAGAAACAAGTCGTTTTCTATGAGTTTTGGATGGCCGAAGACATTACATTACCCACAATCCTCTGTAGCAACCATAGACTGTATAAAACAATTAAATAATACATTATTCCGAGTGTGCTTGCTCTTCTCTTTGAAAGTCATCACATAACGGCATTGTAATACACGTTTCGGCTGCATTAAATATGACATATCTGCCGTAGTTAACTCTGCCCTGATGACAAGACTTCTAGACAAACAGGAACTGCCGCCAAAACTGAAAACTTGACGTGGATCTTAAATATATAAGCAATTAAACAACATCTTACATTTCTTTTCACACAATACGTCTCCTTGCAGTATCAACACTAATTCGGCTGACTTTTATATTTGATCCAATTGGTAGATAGGCTGTATTTACGCCATAACGGTGCACAGCTGATAGAAAGGGACATCTACTGGTTAAAGCACGTTATTGCATTTTATAATTGTATTATTAGATATGAATAGGATCCCTATAAAGTATATTCTTTACTCGTCGTTATTCTCTACTAATAGTTAATTAAAGACTGTATATAATGACTATTTTGCACATCTCTTTCAAGATTTTCTAAGGTTTATTGACATATTTATGTATTTATTTATGTTTATACACAACTACGGTGTAGTTATGCAATGAATGAAAAACTTGGGTCGCAGGTTCCTAAACAGTGCATTACAAGACATCTATCAATATGTGTGTACCTCCACCATTACATTGTCATATTCTGCACATTTCTTATACTATCTACATACATCTTATAAGAGTATAATACATATGTATAATATCAGTTAAAATAAGTGCTTCAACATAGTTAACATTGCAGGAAAGCAATATATTAGACGTTAAGTACTTTGTCAGGCTTAATATTTATCTGTAGATACAAATGTCACTGTGTGCTCTGCATGTGTGACCATCAAAGAGGGTTTCATCCCTCCATATTCATCTTCTATACCCCCAAAGCTTTTTTCTTATTCAAAAGAAGACCTTAACCTAAAGTATTCTTTAATGTTTAGATAAAGCCTTATTAGTTTGTCTGTTTTGCACATCCTCCTATTAATATCTAATAATAAAATTATAAAATGCAATAATGTGCTTTAACCAGTAGATGTCCCTTTCTATCAGCTGTGCACCGTTATGGCGTAAATACAGCCTATCTACCAATTGGATCAAATATAAAAGTCAGCCGAATTAGTGTTGATACTGCAAGGAGACGTATTGTGTGAAAAGAAATGTAAGATGTTGTTTAATTGCTGATATATTTAAGATCCACGTCAAGTTTTCAGTTTTGGCGGCAGTTCCTGTTTGTCTAGAAGTCTTGTCATCAGGGCTCTATAAATAGTTAACTACGGCAGATATGTCATATTTAATGCAGCCGAAACGTGTATTACAATGCCGTTATGTGATGACTTTCAAAGAGAAAAGCAAGCACACTCGGAATAATGTATTATTTAATTGTTTTATACAGTCTATGGTTGCTACAGAGGATTGTGGGTAATGTAATGTCTTCGCCAAAACTCATAGAAAACGACTTGTTTCTCAGAATTGAAGGGGAAAACGTGACAAAAGCATTGTACACACACTAAACCTATCAATGTCGTTTAATTAACAAGATAATCTGGTGTTTTTGAGTTGATGAGTAGTGGAGATATCACTGTCAAATCAATCGACAGTAAGGGGAATACTTACTTCCGGGTGTACAATTCTCCGTTATCCAATGGGAATGGACACTCACATTGCCTTTAACAGCCTCCGACACAAACAAATGCCGTGCTTCCCTGAGCGTCAAATACCGCCGCCGATGGGAATACATTGCAATCAGTTGAAAGCTCTTTGCGTCCGTTTATGAAGCTGAAGGAGCCTCGGCACGTCACAACTGGACGCCACGGGACCCTGACCAAGCGTCGCTCCTGGACGCTTAGGGAGTGAGAGTGTGTTGCTCTCAGTGCTCCTTCTCCTGCTGGGTCTCTGAAATAAGTATTAACACTACAGTCAACACAAAACCAATCTACAGCTAAGAAGTAGCTTAACAGCAGAGATGGGAAGAAATTAACTCCATCCTGCTAGCCGGTTAGGGTAAGGGAAGATGGAAAGGCCTGCACTTCACGAACATAAACTCCGCCAGAAGTGAACAGTGTTTGTAGACAACCACAGCGTCCCTACACCAAGCATCACTGATGTGAACAATCACACCGCCTTTCCCCGCTAACCGTAGCTCTGTCTGAGCGGTAGCATGTTAGCCGGTCGAGCTGAATGGCAGAGTCTGGGATGTTGTCATTTAGCCATGATTCCGTGAAAACGTACACAGCACTCTCTCACCAAACTCTGCGCCGCCATCTTTAACGAGGTGAGTCTGCTGTGAGGAATGATCGATGAACAGCTCCAAATAAAAAAAGTACTAAGTATGATCAGTTTTAAAGTACTCAGTGTTATAGTAAACGTACTCAGTAATCTTAGGAGTAAAAGTACACAGTATTATAGTAAAAGTACTCAGTATTACCCGGTGTTTCTGCTCCTCTTTTTTCTTCAGTTCGTTGATGTTCACCGACTAGCATTAGCCACCTAGCATGAAGCAGCTAGCAGCAGGTAAGGACACGGGTGAAGAGGTGGAATTGTTCTAAAGCTCCTCTCGTCTCTTCTTCTCCTGAGAGAAACGGGTTCTATTCACAGATATATATGAATGAGAGCTGATAGAGACTCCGACCGATGGAAGTTTTACAATAACTGGATTGTGGTCGAGAGCAGAAGTACGCAGATGTGGGCCCACAGAGCATGCGCAGTAGAGTTTTCCTTTAAGCCCCGCCTCCCATCTCCCGCTCTCAGTCAGTCTTCTTCTTCTTCTCTCGGTGTTTGGCGGATTGCAAACAACTTTAAAGGTGCATACCGCCACCTACTGTACATGAGTGTGAATCATCATATCATTCCATCTCTTAACTCATGGACGTATATATCTATGATCTAATCAAAACATAAACAAATAAACAAATAACATAAAATAAATGAAACAAAACAAAATACAAATCTATGATCTTACCTGACCTAATGTTACATTCTTAGCCCAGTTTCACTCAGAAAGGTAAACAGTGCCTTTCTGGTAGCTCTTACTCCCTCTCCCTCTGTTCCCAAAACACCAACCACAGTCCTCTCCCTCTCTGCCTCTATAACTTTATCCTTTAGTTTACTCTTTCAGCTTTATAGATGTCACAATGTAACAAGATATGTTCTACATCTTCTTTAACTCCACAGCTCCTACACTTATCACTGTCACTTTTCCCCATGACATACAGCGTACCATTCAATGCTGTGTGATTTATTCTGAGTCTAGCGATCATGATTTCCTCCCTTCTGTTTCTTTCTTTATAAATATTAATTGTGATTGTCTTTTGAACTTTATGATACTCTTTGCCTTTCTGGTCTTCCTCCCACCTTTTCTACCAGATCTCCATCCCTTTCTTCTTAATGACTGCTTTTCCTTCTCCTTCTCCAAGTTGAACTGTGTTAGAAATTTAAAATCAATGTTTACAGATGAAGAACTCATTAATTTCAGTATTGTGTTCACACCTTAAAAGGTGTGAAAGGAGGGATTGTAGAAATTAAAATCAATGTTAATAGCATAATTAGTCTAAAATATATCGTCAGTTTTAAAAGCTGTTTTATTGTGAAAAAACCCGGAAGTTCTCAAAGTCTCAATGCCAAGCCTTTATTCTGAAAATCCTTCATATCCGGTCAGTATGTTACATGTCGCGAACAATGTTTTAAACTAACCTACAGCTGTTTATAAGGTATTAAATAGAAAGTCATGAAAGAGATGAGGAGAAAAGGCTTAAGGAAGTAGGCAGGGAATACAGAATGTCAAAGGCCTCTGTATTACGCGATGTCGAAGACCGAGGAGGGCGTACCCCCTATCTACACAGCAGGAGGGAACGAGAAGAAGATAAAGGAGATCGGGAAGGAGAAGACGAGACTTGTTTTCGCTGGAGCTCCACGAGAGACATCACCTGCTTTGTCTTTTCCCTACCCTCTGCTTGTTGTATCATCGTGCCATTTAATTAAACTCACCAATTTGAACCTTTTCGGAGACTCCATTAGTCTCTTCATTCTAAGCTCCTCTCCTGGACGCGAGAACATCGAATACTTCTAATAACTGGTAATGTGATTGCCTCCCATCTCCCGCTCTCTGTCAGTCAGATGAATGGAGAGATAAAATAACAATGGATTCAGCTTTTAGAGCATGTTATAACTTTTAAAACCTAATGATTCAAATACAATCTATACGTTATTATAATACGTCCATGTCCAGTGTATCCTTACAGTCTCAACGAGTGTATCACTGTTAGCAAGGGCGGATAATAGCTGATGCATCCTGGGAGTTGTAGTCTTTCAATAAACGTTGTTGAAATACAGGAGAAAAAACAGACAGTGCCATCTAGTGGTCAAATAATAACAGAAAGAATGAAAGCCAATCTATTAAAAATAAATACATAACGTTATTTATCTGAGGGGAAAATGTGGCGTTCTGAAAGTTGCTCCAATTATGAATACTTAATCTAAAAATATATATATAATAATATTAAAAAATATATAATAAATCAAATACAAATATTTATAAAAGCACAATAAGTTAAAATAAAAATGTTAATGATAATAATACCTTTAATAATAAGATTTGGCATTTAAAAAATGATTTATTAGAGAAAGGAACAACATTCATGTTGCAAAAAATATAAGATGAATTCTGGAAGACATTTTTTTATTTACTAAAAATGATTATCTCAGATTCAATTTACCAACAGTTCAAATAAAGCAAATAAATACCATTCATAAAAACCTAATGCAAATAGATTTTAAGTAATTCAATTACTTTTATACGGTTTATTAATTTCTTTGATCACTTTTTTATTTATATTTGAAATGTTCGTCATTCTTCTTTTCAGATGCAGAATTAAAAAAAATTGGTTTCAGACATTTGGCCCAAATGTTGCTTAGGGGGGCGGGGCTTAGCTGAGAGGGGCTTCACATGAGTGACAGGCCTTCGGTAGTCATGTTGCCTTCAGGGACATTAGGTATCCAGAAACATATTGTACTTTCTATACTGAAATGATCTCATCCTGTCTCTCTAATGCTTTGGACAAGGTTCAACAATGGCTGACCAACATTTGCTTACAGTTAAACATAAAACAAACGTATGCACAGTGGCGTTTTTATATGTACAAAAGTGGTGGGGCACAAAAAACTTAGATGTCTATATATAAGCTTCTGCAGTGACGTGCAGTGAGGTTCATGGCTGGTGAGGCACTGGCACTGACTCTTCAGGTTTACAAATATTATATTTTGACCTAAACCAAAATATAATATTATTTTCAAAAGCTTTTTTTGTCTGATGCTTCGATTAATTTTAAACAGACAGTTCAACAAAAGGATACCCAAAAAATGTCATTTTATCATTTAAATATTGAATTGTTCTCTCTTAGTAAGATCCCATTTTCAATAAAATGGCGGTCTTACCTTGACTTGAAGATGAAGTCCATTTGCCTATCCTTCTGGACAAACATTTCTATTACTTTTTTGTAAAAGTCCTCCTTATGTTCTTGTAGTTTCAAAAGTCTATCATAAATCTAATCCATAGATTTATGATAAAAAAATTATATAAGTAGGGTAGACATGTGGATGTTATCCGGCTAATCAAAACGTGCATTTATCTAACAGGTACGTTTCCCACAGATCTTATTTCGAGCTATTTTCTAAAATCCTCTGGAGAAATCTCATTGCTTTTTTGTGCTTACTTCCTGGTTTTAGGACGCGCCACTGCAGCTCTCTCGTCTCCTCTTCACACAGCACACTTTTCGCGGCACACGTACTTACAGCCAATCAGCTCTGAATGATTTGAGATGACGTATGGTGGGGATGGTAGCTCCGTGCCCCTCTGGTCATTATTTTTTTGCCACACACATTTCATTACAAAATACTCTGAGCATGCGCAGTGTAGTTTTTACAGTCACCGTTCACTTCACAGCGAGAGGGAGGGGCATGATCAGGTTTTGTCCCACATGGCTCTAAACAGCTCAATAGGCACACACTGTGACTGTAGACACACTCATTAGAAGAACACAGACTAAAACAGCAATGTACAGACGAATCAGATGATTAAACATGATCTTAAAATATATTTTATATATTTTTTTATTTATTTTTTTGCATTTTTGTAATCATTATTTGTAATACTTTCTGCTGACACTAGGTGGGGCTGTGCCCCACCTGCCCCTAATGACCAGTCGCCACTGCGTATGCATGATGTTCAGTAAACGACCAGTCAAAATCGAAGGATCCAACTTATTTTTAAACGGAGAAGAAATATGCGCGTCCGTGTGTGTTGGAGGAGGGGCTCTGTAAGGAAGTCTGAAGGAAGGGGCAGATTTTTTCACTTTCAAATTCTAGCGCACTCAAGCTGGTTTCTCCATTCTTACCTACCCTACCCTAACGTTTATTGTCCTGTTCAAATAAAAGATTAAATAAAAATAAATAAAATAACACAGAAAATAAACGGCTCTCACAATGAAGTCAAATTATTAAAGGAGAGGTGTCATGGCCATTTCCACTGATGATAATTCCATTGTTGAGGTATACTAAAATAGATTTATACTGTGCATTTTTCCAAACTCACATTGGTTTCGCATACAGCATCTCTGTAAAGTATGTGTATTCAGCAGTATTCACTCTCTCCACTAAACGGCTCGTTGGAGCTCTTGCCCCCCCCTCCCTGTGAGCCTAGTGTGCTCCGATTGGTCAGCTCGGCCACTCTGTTCTGATTAGTCAACCACCAGAGAGGCTCCGCCCATGTCTAACAGTGCTTTTTTCGGCTCGCTCTGAGCGGAACATCAGTCTTATAATGGCCTCGGTACAGCCGTATATTTTATACGCTAACTAACCAAACTGTACCTATAACTGTTGTTATAGAAGAGTAAGTTATTCTTACCTGTAATAAACTACTACTGTTTGATGAGAAATCAAATCATGGTTTGCTATATATGAATGATATGTTATAGGAGAAAATAATTCAGGGAAGAAAGGATACTAAGTATTTCCATCAAACTTTATTTTTAGAAATGTACAAAATGAACATGCGTAAATATTAGGGCTGTCAGTCGATTAAAATATTTAATCGCGATTAATCGCATGATTGTCCATAGTTAATCGCGATTAATCGCAAATTAATCGCACATTTTTTATCTGTTCTAAATGTACCTTAGAGGGATATCTTTCAAGTTTTTAATACTCTTATCAACATATGAGTGGACAAATATGCTTTATATGTTTGTTTATTATCATTTGAACAATGACAAATATTCTCATGAATATTAAACACAACAACCTCTGAACATTACATGAATCGTTGGAGCTATGTGCAGCTCAAGGCATATATGCTCGAATGGGAGCTGCCTGGACGCTGCAATAATGTTGCGCGTACGATCCGTGCTGAGTGTGCTGACTTTTCGTACAATGTCCCACTGTCTGGCTACCTGCATAAAGTCAAGTGCTCGGCGCAGTTGTCGGCGAAATGTCATTGAAACAGCTCCTTAAATCCGTTAGCGCAGCTAGCTAGCACCAGATGCTAACAACAACAACACGTAAGGTGTGCCTCGCTCGCGCGAGTCGCGCCACACATACACACTCCCTCCCGGTCCTCCCGATGGCCAGTCCGGGCCTGCCGGTGAGCGTGGAAGTGTGGTCTGCCACAAGCGGGCGGCAGGAGCGAGGCTGTCAGCATCAGCTTGTCGATGGTATTTTACACTCGATGCGCTCTGAAACTACGGCGGCCGAGGACAAAAAATACACATGCGTTAATCGCGTTAAAATAATTAGTGGCGTTAATTTATTTTGCGTTAACGCGTTATTAACGCGTTAACTTGACAGCCCTAGTAAATATACATATATACACTGTATATCATCCATTCCTCCCCTTATAGGCGTTTTCGGCATCTTGCCTATCCCAGCTTTGTAAGCGGCTGCCGGGGCTTTTTAAGACGAGGCATCAGAGTGGGTCATCCTGTGTGTGTGTTGTCCGCCAGATACGCCAGGAGTTTCCTGATCTGGCTGGACGAAATCAAATGCAAATCACAAAATATTAGAGAAACTTAGTTGTTTTAGATTCGTTAGTAGTAGTTGTGGTAGGAGTGTGTATCTATCCAATCTATCTATCTAATCAACACAGTTAGCTTGCCAGCTAATATGCTAACCTACGTTTGCTAGTTGTTCAGTGTAATATGCCAATCTACTATGAACAACAGCTAGTCTAGGCTAGCAAGAACATGTTTACAATTGCAATCTTATACGGGTAGTCTGCTACGTTCGGTCATTCATTGTAGCTGGCATGAAAACAATGTTTTCCCTAGCATGTCTAGCTCTAGGTAGCCTTGTTGTTTAGCTATGTAGCATACACGCTATGAACGGTAGCTCGGTAGCATACACGCCAGGAACGCCAACTATAATGTACTGACCGTACGGTAAATCACCCGGAGAATACTGTCTATGAGTATGTTGTGTTTGATTGCAGACATTCTCCAGCTATGAGATACATGTATGTAAGGCCATCTGCTAACATTGGAGTTGATATATGGAAACGCTAGCAACTTAGTTAGCCCAGTTAGCACTGCTCGCACACACACAGACACACACTGCTGGAGGAGCAGACAGGCTTGGCGATACAGCTAGAACAAGCGAAACTCATCCTGAGCACACACAAACACTCACAGCCGAAGTAAAAACAATAAGTGTGGCTTGATATTGAGTAAGAAAAATGTTTATAACGCTGTGAGCATGGGTCTGCGGAGAGCATTTCAACGTAATAGTCCGAAAAACGTTTACCCATTTCAACAGTCGTGGTAGATACCTTGTTTGTTTTAAACATCATAAATACACAAACAACAATGAATACTTACAGGTTGTGTACCAGAACTCCCGCTGGTCCAAACAAAGTAGGAACAGCATCGTTCTTCAGTGCCCTACGCTGTACATATCCGGCATGAATCCTGAAAGGTTTGGGAAGCTTTGTTTCGTGAAAGGCTGGCAGAGGGTGCGGCCATAGCTCTGGGCGTGGCTACTGGGTATCCAGATGCCACGATGCCCAGGAAGAACATGAGAAATCTCCAACGAGGCGTTTTGGGGAGGTATTTTCTGTGTTAGAGTTTTACTCGCTACAGGGTGTACTTTGAGGGTTTTTGACTCTGCAGACCGTTTACATGCATAAAAACCTTCATAACACACAAGGGGACGGGTAATAACCGGAAAAACATGACACCTCTCCTTTAACATGAGAGAAATCAGATTATATCAGAGTTTAAAAAAAAGTGTCTCTCTTCTCATACCCAACATTTACTAGGAAAGCAGAAAACAGACATAAATGTAAATGTGCAGTAGTTGCTCAGAGACGACTCCTCTCAGACTTGACGTGAAACCTGCAGGAACAAAAGGAAGGAGGTGTGAACACATTACCCTTCATCCCTCCCCCTGGATCCCTCCCTAGATATCCCCTCCTCTCCAAAGATGACTCCAGGCTAGTCTACTTCAAGTGCTTTATCTTGAAATGGGCCATTTATGGCGCGTTTCCACTACACGGCCTCGCTCGGCCCCGCTCGGTATGGCTGGGCCTCGTTAGGACTGGCTCACTTTATGGCGCATTTCCATTACAGTTTAGGAACTGGGGTAGTATCTATAGTAACCAGGGGTTAAATTAGGATTTGATATGTGGGGGGGCTCTGTGTGGAAGGGGGGGAGGGGGGTGTCGAAGATCTCATGATTTTACCTTAAGGGCTATACTGTATATGAGGCCCTAAAGCAACTGCTCCATTATCTGTATCAAATGCAAACATTGATGCCACCAAATGACACAATACAAATAGAAATTACTTAATTTAAATTAATTTACATCTTAAATTATTTATGTACACACACAAATGTTTACAAATATCCAACCTTCAAATTGCTTTTTTTAAATCATAATTGCTCTGCACACTTGCTAGAGAACATTTTTGATGAAATCTCAGTTATAGGGCTGCGAGATTATGGCCAAAAGTATGCTGTACATTTCACTGTAAACGATTGAATCATCACCAAAAGTCGATGTTATTATGACCGATCAGAACTCAGCTTTATGCACACACACACATACATTTAGCTTGGTTTAGGAAACGGGCTCTGTGTTACAGGACGGGTCACGTGGTTTCGCTGCTCCGCTGCAGACTCTCCTCAATGAGGAGCAGCGGAATCCGGGCGGGGGGGCTGCGGGCTGCAACTCCTGATCGGAGCAGAGACACACGCCCACTAAGCCAAAAAACTATATCCGGTCACAGAGATCTGCTATTTGAAAGTGAAGTCAACACATATTGACACTAAATATAGTCTATATTAAGAACGAAAAAGGTTTTAACATATGGTTTTTTGTATATGACAAATTTGTCATATACCCGGACAGCCCCGGCCCAATTTAACCCCTGATAGTAACGCAGTGTAGGCGGAGCCGTGACGTGATCCTCAATGAGAACCCCAGAAAAACAACACAGCCGTTAGCTGTTAGCACTCAGAGCTCACAGCTCCTCATATCTGTTCAGAAACTAGACAAAAGTTAAACAAGTACACACCACAGACTGCCTGTGTCATGGTGAATACAGTCGCTGCTTTATTTATGTCTGTATAGGCCGTTGTTGTGAGTGTGGACGGTCGGAGCATACTGCGTTAGCTTAGCCAATCTCCATTTAGAAAAACACGCATTTTAAAAGGTTTTTCGCCTGCCGTCTGTCTGCAGACTTGACAAAGCATTAATTCATGGTTTTTACTAACCGGTATCAGTATGTTGTTACTTCGGCATCATTTTGAAACGTGTATTACAATTAAATCACGGTCAAATATGTCCATCTTGTTGTAGTTGTAGCCCCCTTGCCAGCGATGCTCTCTCTAGTTTAGCATACTCAGCCCGACTCAGCCTCGTTGTCTCTGGCCATAGACCCGCAATTTTATGAGGCCAGAAAAACGGTGAATTAGGACCCGCCGGCCGGTACTAGGCCAAGTGGAAACGCAACCAAAGACGGGCCGCTGACGTCACAGCCCTCTTAAACCATGCTCCGCGCTGTAGGTGCCGTTCACATGAGGACAAAACGGGTTGTATCTGCTACTTTTCTCACGTAAACGCGTAAACGGACACCGCAAACGATAACGGGTCCCAAGGTGGATAGATCTGCAAATGGAACGCTCTGGGGGGCAAACGGCTCCGTGTGTACGCCCTATACGATCATTTTCTGATAACGATGAAATAGCCCCGCCTCCCTCTCCCCACGTCTCCTGCAGAGATCAGCTGCTGGGCTGTCAGGAGAGGGGGAGGAAAAGAGAGGCTCAGTTTATTATTATTATATTATTATATAGAGTCATTATCAATGTGTTTTAAAGCTCAATAAATAACAAAGAAGACCTCTGACCGGCACTTTTCTAATTTTGTCCGGAAGATTTAAACTTTAACGGACATGTTGACCCGCGAAAACAAATGTTAACGGAAACTCTGCCGCACGGTTCCCTCGTCCCTTGGAAGAGGCGGAGAGGTGGGTGTTTTTCATCTGCTGGTGGACTACTGGAGAGATTTACAGCAGGAGCAAACGCCGTCCACCGCGGAGAATAAACAGAAGGGAAACCATGGCAACCATGCTCCGGGGTCTTCTTCGCTGCTTTTGGTGTACTTTGTGGCGGCAGGAGCGCCACTTACAGTCCCGGCATATGTACTACAGCGTTTCCAGCAGGTCGAGCGGTCTCGTGTGAACGGACACGTTAATTGAGCCGAATGCGTGTGAACGGAAGACTTTTTTGAAAACGAATTTGGTTCGTAAACGCAAACGTACCCGTTTCGTCCTCGTGTAAATGGGGCCTTAAATTATGCATTCAGAAAGGAGATTATTCAAGAATAAAAGTAACATAATTTAAATATGTATTTAACGACCCTCCTTCACCGCAATTCAATGGACTCTCATATTTAAAACATTTAACTAAACACCTTTCTCCAGAAATAGTGACTCTCAGTGAGTTTCAGTTCTAACCTGGATAACTGCGACTGAATCTCACATTACAAGTATCTTTAGTGTGTCTCTTCTCATACCCAACGTGTCTTAGTGTTTTAAAGATCACTTCAAAAAGGACAAAAAAGCAAACTCAAACATTTTAATTGAACATAAATGTGAAATAAAAATATTCAGTGAATGTTGGGCAACAAAAAATAGCAAGAACCTTTCTGAACTCGATGCTCACTAAAATTGCAACTGCACACATAACGGATAAGGGATTGAGAAGTATTATACATAAAGACTATATTAAGAAATGTATGTAAAATATCCAGAGATGCTTCTATTTACATAAACATAATACGTTTAAATAATAATAAACACCAGACGCGATTTATTGTTTTTATTTGAGGTTTTTTAATATAAAGAAAACAGAACAGAGTGAAACTGAGAACATTGTGAATATTTTCTCCCAGACTTTCTGATTGAATAAACACACTTTAAATCAGTTTATTTGAACAGTTTCCTCCTGTCTTTATTCATTAAAACAAGGGAATGACATGTTTGTGATCTGCTGTAGAACATAACCAATATGCAGGAATGTGAGTCTGTTCTTAACCTGTTAAGCCCGAGAGACCCCGGTACCGGGGCACTGCCGCAACATCTTGCAAGAAACAGTGTCTGAGGGCATGTTCATTTAAAGGTAGGGTAAGTAAGTTTGAGAAAACGGCTCGAGATCGCTAGAATTTGAAAATACACAACCGGAGAAAATCTGCCACTTCCTTACAGAGCCCCTCCTCCAACACACACGAACGCGCACATGACCAATGAGGGCACGAGATAAGTTTGTGCACAGATGGAAGGCTGACAGGCAGGTAGGCCATCCAGTTATTTTAGCCGGGCCGGCTCAGATGATTGGTCTTCTTTTTACAGTACTACGGCTTCCACAGATGATATTTTTTAATGGATTTTTTGTCAAAGCACTTCAGATATTCATTGCTATCGGGATGTTAAGAGCATTCCATGGAATATAACAAAAAGTGTATCTCGAGCCGGTTTCTCAAACTTACCTACCCTACCTTTAATAAACTATGAATGTTTTATATCCATGTAACGGGAAGAAACTCATCTAACTGATCATTTTCATTTTTTTTCTCAAAAGAAAACCCACAATGCTAACACTGAGCCTCTGAATTAGCAACGAGCGAAAAATGCTAACAGATTACTGCACCGAAGATCACTCACAAAACCTTATTATTTATCTCTTCTCCACATCCATGACATCGATTCACATCGTGAGGTGACACGGAATCTATGGGTACCCTCATTATCACTGAATTATACGAAATCCCTCCACACTGCCCTCTCACACCTGGACCCGAAGAACAGGAACACATATGTGAGAATGCTGTTCATTGACTACAGTTCAGCATTCAATACCATTGTGCCCTCCAAGCTGGCCATCAAGCTCAGAGACCTCGGGCTCAACAGCGCCCTCTGTGACTGGATCCTGAACTTCCTGACGGGCAGACCCCAGGCAGTGCGGGTGGGAAACATCACATCCTCCACCCTGATTCTCAACACCGGTGCCCCTCAAGGCTGCGTGCTCAGCCCTCTCCTCTACTCCCTGTTCACCCACGACTGCGTGGCCACACACAGCTCCAACACCATCGTGAAGTTTGCTGATGACACGACCGTCATCGGCCAGATCACAGACGATGACGAGACGGCGTACAGAGAGGAGGTCGAAAACCTGACATCTTGGTGCCAGGGTAACAACCTCCATCTCAACATCAGCAAAACAAAAGAGCTGATTGTGGATTACAGGAAGCAGCAGGGGGAGGGACACGCCCCCATCGCCATCAATGGGACTTTTTGTATTGCTCTTGCTATCTGTATTGTTATTATGTTATTATGTTGCATTGTTGGAGAAGCCTGTGACATAAGATTTTCAACTACATAATTACTCTGTAGCTATGTCAGATCGACAATAAAGAACCTTGAACCTTGAACCTTGAATCGCGACGTTATAAACAAAAACAGACATCAAAACAGGTGACGCTAGGTAGCTAAAAATGCTAACATTTTTACCTTGGCTCTGTAGTCTCTCCAAAGTGGTCTTCAATGGCATTAAAACGATAAAAACACTGCTGAAGTTAATCCATAGGTTAATCCAATGTGTCTGTGTCCCTTTGAAATGATTTCTGATAATCCATAAGCAATAAAACTGCTTTTCCATTTCCATATGTCAAAGCCACCTTTTTTTTTCACAATGAGTGTGTGTGGGGGACTCCCCCTTCGATTATATTGGCTCTAACGGTCAGAAAGAGGTGTCAACCATCAAAATCGACAAAGGGGGGCCAGAGATATGGAAAAAAAAACATTTCCACCCAAATCACCTCAGAGGTGGGGTGGTTTTGGCTAAACCTCTCTAAAAAGGTCAAATGTCACTTGTTTTGCATCAATCTTGATACAGGGTACTTATTATATGTTGTACTTTGGATTCCTAAAGCTTTTAGTCTACCTACCCATCCAAGGGTAGTTTTCACTATAAGTAAAAAATAAGTTTTGGACGGACACTATAATTTACAGTTTTTTACTATGTAAAATCTGAATTTTCTTTAAAATAAAAAACATCTATATTGATTCTGACTTTTCTACATCCAACTCACAGGTTTATCATTACTTTGAGAAAAAAGATTATTAATTTAACCCTTTTAGAAGGGAAGATATGGTCATTTGTTCTGGGAATGTCATTTTCGAGCCTGAGACCTGAAAAACAGGCTCAGGGCTTAACAGGTTAAGGCCTTCTTTCTTTTAGTACAGTCTGATAATATAAAAAAACAGAATCAAACTGAAAACATTGTAAATATTCTCTAGATGAATGTGTTATTAGTTCTTCTTTTAGACCAGAACAGACTGCTTACTGGGAACAGGAACTATCATTAAGACCAGAACAGACTGCTTACTGGGAACAGGAACTATCATTAAGACCAGAACAGACTGCTTACTGGGAACAGGAACTATCATTAAGACCAGAACAGACTGCTTACTCGGAACAGGAACTATCATTAAGACCAGAACAGACTGCTTACTCGGAACAGGAACTATCTAAAACACCCAGAAGAAGTTTCCAGTCACACCATTTTATTAACCAAACAGATTATTAGATAAATTACTCTGCAGATTAATGACCAGTAAAACTAAATCTCTTCAATCCAGCTTAACGAGGCTAGCAGTTTAACCCGGGACATTGAATACTTTATAAAACGAAAAACAGAAACGTTTGAACTGAAGCATAACAAGGCTATAAAAAAACCATGGTTGAAACACAGCATAGTAGAACATTTCTTTATAGATCAGTGTGACGACCCCTCCACACCACTAGGCGTTCCGTGGTCTCTCTCTCTTTGTTTATAGGTTCCAGTGCTGTGGGGTGATTGTGGACTGACGAGCTGCACCTGAGCAGCCTCTATAAGACAGCCTATCGCGTTTCGGGAGGGCCCTCTCATTCCTCTCGCACATTCCCCGTGTGAGCCTCGCGTCGCGGCTGTCTACTTTGGTGTCCACTAAATAAAGGATCGTTACACTTTCATACCCCTCGTCTCGCCTCCCAGCTTTTTGTTGCAGCCCAAGAGCCGGGTTGTAACTATTACAAACATGAATTAAATCAGGAGAAGCAGCATCTCTGTGGCCTCGTGTTGGCATAGTGTGAATGCTGGTTAGAAAATAAATAACTGTTGGTCAGATTTCCATTTAGAAAGACTGTGGATGTGTTTTGAGTTTATCTGATCTAGTGAATGTTTTCCCGCTGTGGACGCTCTGGCTCTTTTTCTCCCTCCCGAGGCAAGCGTTTGCTCCTGCTGTAAATCTCTCCGGTAGTCCACCAGCAGATGAAAAACACCCACCTCTCCGCCTCTTCCAAAGGACGAGGGGAACCATGCGGCAGTTTCAGTTCGATTTGTTTTCGCCGGTCAACATGTCCGTTAAAGTTTAAATCTTCCGGACAAAATTAGAAAAGTGCCGGTCAAAAAACGGAGCCTCTCTTTTCCCCCCCCCTCTTCTGACAGCCCAGCAGCTGATCTCAGAGCAGGAGAGGTGGGAGAGGGAGGCGGGGCTATTGCTTCAACGTTATCAGGAAATGATCGTATAGGCGTAAACACGGTGCCATTTCCCCCCCCAAAGCGTTTCGTTCGCAGATCTACCCACCTTGGGACCCGTTATCGTTATATGCATTTCCATGTCGGCCTTGTGTGGCCAAACCGTCTATATGATAGAGAACTGTATGACCGTTATCGTCCTCGTGTGGCTAGGGCCTTAGACTTGATGTGAAACCTTCAGGAACATTAGGATGGAGGTGTGAACCCCCCCTCCCCTCATCTAAGATCTTTTTGGTCCTTTTATTACAATTTAAATGATTTAATAATAACTGAAATGTAGATAGTGCCTTTCATAAACCCAAGGACACTTCTACAGTAAAGAAAATACATAAAAAGGGAGAAAGACTAAATCCAAATCTAATAAAATATATGCATTGATGGGAAAAGGGATAAATAAATACATTGATAAATAAGTAAAGTGATAATTTGATGAATATATTGGACTTAAAGCAAATATCAATAATTATTCAAATATATAATAATAATACCTATACAAAATAATAAAAGGGGAAACCGATAAACGAAAATATAAATGACTAAATAAATAAAACTAATCAGAATACTATATGTATATATATTTTAATTCTCGTTCTATTATTTGTTGCTAGTAAAACAAGACCAAGCTTAAAAATATAATGCAAAGTGATTTGAAGTCATAAGGTATTAAACAGTTTCTAATGATGAGTCTCTTTGTGTCGAACAGGTTTAATGAGAAAGTATAAAACAAGTTTTAAGTTTACAGCTCAGATTATTACAGCAGCAAGAATCACATTTACTGAGAATACAGAAAACGAATGGCCGTCACAATGAAGTCAAATAATGAACATGAGAAAGTATTATATCAGAGTTTCACTAGAACATGGTTTGTTCAAACAAAACAAGAACGTCACAAATGTACTTTATCAATTCTCATACCTAACGTTTCTTAGTGTTTTGAACATCACTTGAAGTAAATAAAATAAAAAAAAGTACCAAAAAGCAACTCAAACCTTTCAATTGAACCAAAACATGGAATAAAAACGATTCAGTGAACGTTACACACAGAAAAATGTGAAACGGCTGGTTTATCCAAATAAAAAAACATTTGTATTAACCAGAGCCCTCTCATATACATATAGAGCTAAGAGTGTGAGGACAGCAGGATTTTGGGAGGTCTGAATGTAGTCCATAAAAAACATGTTTATTAGAACGTAAAGTCACTATTGGTCAGCTTTACATTTGGAAAACACAGGGGGAATGCTAGCTTGACTCAGAAAAGGATAAGATGGAGGCAGAGTGAGTGCGCTGGTGGGATCTAAGGGAACTGATTTGAGTAAAGGCTTTCCCACATTGTTCACAGCTGTGTGGTTTCTCTCCAGTGTGAATCCGATGATGGCTCTTAAGATGACCTGATCTGGTGAATGACTTGTCACACTGGAGACAGCTGTATGGTTTCTCTCCAGTGTGAATACGATTATGTTTTTTGAGCTCACTTGATGTAGTGAAAGTTTTCCCACACTCTTCACAGTTGTATGGTTTTTCTCCCGTGTGAATACGATGATGGCTCTTAAGATGACTTGATGTAGTGAATGACTTGTCACACTGTTCACAGCTGTATGGTTTCTCTCCAGTGTGAATACGATGATGGATTGTGAGTTCAATTGATTGAGTAAATGTTTTCCCACACTCTTCACACAAGTATGGTTTCTCTCCTGTGTGAATACGATGATGGATTGAGAGATTTCTTGATGTAGTGAAAGTTTTCCCACACTTTTCACACCAGTATGGTTTATGTCCTGTGTGAATATGATGATGGATTTTGAGTTTATCTGATCTAGTGAAAGTTTTCCCACACTCTTCACAGCTGTACGGTTTCTCTCCCGTGTGAATACGATGATGAGATGAAAGCTGACTTTTCTGAGCAAAGGTTTTCCCACACTCTTCACAGCGGTGTGGTTTCTCTCCAGTATGAATGCGCTGATGAGATGAAAGGTGACCTTTCCGAGCAAAGGTTTTCCCACACTGGTCACAGCTGTACGGTTTCTCTCCAGTGTGAATGCGTACATGAGCCTTTAAAGTAGGAGATGTTGAGAAGGATTTGTTGCACTGGTCACAGCTGTACGGTTTATCTCCAGTGTGAATGCGCTGATGAATCTTTAAAGTATTAGATGTTGAGAAGGATTTGTTACACTGGTCACAGATGTGAGGTCCGGTTTGCTTTCTTCTTCTCCGTTCCTAAAATATACAGCGAGAGACAAAGAGTCAGTGAGAGGCCATTGTGCAGAGATCTACAAAAATATTATAAGCCCATTTGATTTCATATGACCAAATCATACTTAATCAAATTTGACTGTTTTATTTTAATTTTAATGACTAGTTAATAAACTTGAAATTTGACCTTATTGCTGACATTTGCAATGATTTTTTTTTTTTTTACAGATTTCTGAATTTCTTTCTGAATTTAAATCTGATTTTTCTCCACATATTCACACTTTTACAGAAGTAATTGTTTATTTTCAGAATTTTTTCAGACTTGTGACTTTTTTCATAATATATTTATTTTCAGAATTCAGACTTTTTCCGAACTTGATTATATGTACATGTTTCAGAATTAAAACTTTTTTTCAATATTAAGATTTTTCCAAACTCTTATAAGAATCAGAATTTTTCTGAATTATAATTTTTGATTTCCTCAGATGTTTTTAAATCTGAATCCAGTCTTTATTCTTAGAATTTTGACTTTTTTTCAAATGTTTTCTCAGAATTTTGACTAAGGCTCTGTTTCAGACAAAGGGTGAAAAGAGGTGCTGCAGAAGCAGTATGAACAAAATAAAGAGCTTTTTGAACATTGAAGCATGGAGACATGTCACAGTATAGACACAAAATACTGATAAACACCTCAACATCAGCAGCAGAGGACTCTTTAAAGTAGAGACACTAGATACTGATATACACCTCAACATCAGCAGGAGAGGACTCTTTAAAGTAGAGACACTAGATACTGATATACACCTGAACATCAGCAGGAGACGACTCTTTAAAGTAGAGACACTACATACTGAAATACACCTGAACATCAGCAGGAGAGGACTCTTTAAAGTAGAGACACAAAATACTGATATACACCTGAACATCAGCAGGAGAGGACTCTTTAAAGTAGAGACACTACATACTGATATACACCTGAACATCAGCAGGAGAGGACTCTTTAAAGTAGAGACACTACATACTGATATACACCTGAACATCAGCAGGAGAGGACTCTTTAAAGTAGAGACACTACATACTGATATACACCTGAACATCAGCAGGAGAGGACTCTTTAAAGTAGAGACACTACATACTGATATACACCTGAACATCAGCAGGAGAGGACTCTTTAAAGTAGAGACACAACATACTGATATACACCTGAACATCAGCAGGAGAGGACTCTTTAAAGTAGAGACACTACATACTGATATACACCTGAACATCAGCAGGAGAGGACTCTTTAAAGTAGAGACACTACATACTGATATACACCTGAACATCAGCAGGAGAGGACTCTTTAAAGTAGAGACACTACATACTGATATACACCTGAACATCAGCAGGAGAGGACTCTTTAAAGTAGAGACACTACATACTGATATACACCTCAACATCAGCAGGAGAGGACTCTTTAAAGTAGAAACACTACATACTGATATACACCTGAACATCAGCAGGAGAGGACTCTTTAAAGTAGAGACACTACATACTGATATACACCTGAACATCAGCAGGAGAGGACTCTTTAAAGTAGAGACACTACATACTGATATACACCTGAACATCAGCAGGAGAGGACTCTTTAAAGTAGAGACACTACATACTGATATACACCTGAACATCAGCAGGAGAGGACTCTTTAAAGTAGAGACACTACATACTGATATACACCTGAACATCAACAGGAGAGGACTCTTTAAAGTAGAGACACTACATACTGATATACACCTGAACATCAGCAGGAGAGGACTCTTTAAAGTAGAGACACTACATACTGATATACACCTGAACATCAGCAGGAGAGGACTCTTTAAAGTAGAGACACTACATACTGATATACACCTGAACATCAGCAGGAGAGGACTCTTTAAAGTAGAGACACTACATACTGATATACACCTGAACATCAGCAGGAGAGGACTCTTTAAAGTAGAGACACTACATACTGATATACACCTGAACATCAGCAGGAGAGGACTCTTTAAAGTAGAGACACTACATACTGATATACACCTGAAACCATATCTAAAAGTAAGAGTCTGTAAAATAAACCCCACAATGTTGAAGTTTGTTTTCTCCTTAAATAAAAGTACAGGTTTCAAGTCCTTAAATAACCCAAATGTCCCCCAGTGTAAGGGATAACAGTGATAGGAATATATTGTGAAGAAGTGAACACTGACCTGAGTTCTGGGGGTCTCTTTATTCTCCTCCATGCTGCTCTCAGTGCTCCTTCTCCTGCTGGGTCTCTGAAATAAGTATTAACACTACAGTCAACACAAAACAAAAGTAGAATGCTAAAGTTTGGTGATGTCAATGGGTCGCAGGCTTGATGCAGTTATTGCAAGCAAATGATTTGCAACTAAATACTAGTATTATTCACGTTTCACATTATTTTAAGTATCTGTTCCGATTCTTTTGTTCACTTGAATAATGGGTGGGTGTAAACAAAATGTGCTATCTTCTCAGTTGTTTAACAGATCTAGATGTAAATACCTGGAAAGAAAAGCTGAAATACTGACCCTTTTGATGTCAAACCACATCGTTTTCAGTTTACAGCGCAAATATAAAGCAATTGGCCTTGCTGTTACAATAGTTTTGGAGGGGACTGTATATTGAGAGGAAATGAATACTGACCTGAGTTCTGGGGGTCTATTTGTTCTCCTCCATGCTGCTCTCAGTGCTCCTTCTCCTGCTGGGTCTCTGAAATAAGTATTAACACTGCAGTCAACACAAAACCAATATACAGCTAAGAAGTGGCTTAACAGCAGAGGTGGGAAGGAATTAACTCCATCCTGCTAGCAGGTTAGGGTAAGGGAAGATGGAAAGGCCTGCACTTCACGAACATAAACTCCGCCAGCGGTGAACAGTGTTTGTAGAAAACCACAGCGTCCCTACACCAAGCATCACTGATGTGAACAATCACACCGCCTTTCCCCCGCTAACTCTGTCTGAGCGGTAGCATGTTAGCCGGTCGAGCTGAATGGCAGAGTCTGGGATGTTGTCATTTAGCCATGATTCCGTGAAAACGTACACACAGCACTCTGTCGCCCCACTCTGGGTCGACCGGAGTAGTCTTATGATGTCCATGGTATTGTCCAGTGAGCGAACATTAGCCATGAGAATGCTCGGAATAGCGGGCCTGTGTGGGCTAGCTGCTAGCCTAGCTCGGATGCCTCCGCGCTTACCCCTCTTCTGCTTCCTCCCACACCGCTTGCGGAGTCTCCTATTCGGCATGTAGGTAGCAGGCGAGGGCGAGGTTGAACGTATTCCAAAGCCGCTGAGTACCTCTCGGTCTACACTAAAGACTCGGGAGAGCTAGGGGCCGCTGCTGCTGTCTGCGCCGCCATCTTTAACGAGGTGAGCCTGCTGTGAGGAATGATCGATGAACAGCTCCAAATAAAAAAAGTACTAAGTATGATCAGTTTTAAAGTACTCAGTGTTATAGTAAACGTACTCAGTAATCTTAGGAGTAAAAGTACACAGTATTATAGTAAAAGTACTCAGTATTACCCGGTGTTTCTGCTCCTCTCTGATCTTCAGTTTGTTGATGTTCATCGACTAGCATTAGCCACCTAGCATGGAGCAGCTCACAGCAGATAAGGACCCGGATGAAGAGGTGGAATTGTTCTAAAGCTCGTCTCTTCTTCTCCTGAGAGAAACGGGTTATATTCTAATATATCACAGATATATATGAATGAGAGCTGATAGAGACTCCGACTGATGGAAGCTTTACAACAACTGGATCCTGCCTGAGAGCGTGGTCGAGAGCAGAAGTACCCAGACGTGGGCCCACAGAGCATGCGCAGTAGAGTTTTCCCTTAAGCCCCGCCTCCGCTCTCTGTCAGTCAGAGGAATGGAGAGATAAAATAACAATGGATTCAGCTTTTAGAGCATGTTATAACTTTTAAAACCTAATGATTCAAATAAAATCTAAACGTTATTATAATACATCCATGTCCAGTGTATCCTTACAGTCTCAACGAGTGTATCACTGTTATCAAGGGCGGATAATAGCTGATGCATCCTGGGAGTTGTTGTCTTTCAATAAACGTTGTTGAAATACAGGAGAAAAAACAGACAGTGCCATCTAGTGGTCAAATAATAACAGAAAGAATGAAAGCCAATCTATTAAAAATAAATACATAACGTTATTTATCTGAGGGGAAAACGTGGCGTTCTGAAAGTTGCTCCAATTATGAATACTTAATCTCAAAAAATACATATAATAATATTAAAAAATATATAATAAATAAAATACAAATATTTATAAAAGCACAATAAGTTAAAATAAAATGTTAATGATAATAATACCTTTAATAATAAGATGTGGCATTTAAAAAATAAGTTGTTAAAGAAAGGAACAACATTCATGTTGCAAAACATAAAAGATGAATTCTAGAAGACATTTTTTTATTTACTTAAAATTATTATTTAAGATTCAATTTATGCAAAGTGATTTTAAGTAATTCAATCATTTTTATACGGTGTAGTGCCGAGAGACGGGAGTCGGAGGCGGTGTATCGAAAGAACAAGCTAGACTTTTATTAGACATTAAAACAGAATACAAACAACTTCAAGCCCGGGAAAACTGACCGGGGAAACCGGAGGTCCGGTTAACTCAAATGTCTGTGCGGAACAATACCCCCACCCATAGTTCCGTGGGTGAATTATGTCAACCCACCACACAAGCCCCCCCCCCCACCCCCCAGAATTCACCCATAGTCAAAATCCTCGCGTCGGGGAGGAAGGACCACCCGACCCCGGCGCGTACGGACCACAGGGGCAGAGGAGGGCGGGGCCGCAGGCGAGGGCAGGGGCACCAACGAGGGCGAGGGCCACCCCTGGGGGGTAGGGTATGGGAGGACGGCCCGACGTGGGGGAAGAGCCAACTCCAACTGCCTGGAAACGTCCACATGAGCAGGCTTAATCCTGTCGACGGACACAGTCTCAGGTCTGCCACCAACGTCCACCACCAGGCTCTTGTCCCCGTGTCGTATGACTTTGAACAGGCCGTCGTAAGGGGGCCGCAGGGGGCCGCAGGGGGCGTCGTGGCGAATAAAAACCGTAATCCACCGACCGTAGTCCGGGGGACACCCGGAAAGCTGGGTTGCTGTGCTGCGACGTGGGGACGGGCGTGAATGTCCCGGCGGTCTCCAGCAGGGAGGAGCGCTGCCCGGCCGCAGACCAAGGCACAGTGGCGGCGGGAATGAATTCCCCGGGGACTCGTAGCGCCTGGCCATAGACGAACTCCGCCGACGAGGACTGCAGGTCTTCTTTGCGGGCACACCTGAGGCCGAGCATAACCCACGGGAGCTTATCCACCCAGTTGCCGTTTGTCAAGCCGGCACGCAGGGCCGCCTTCATGGATCGGTGAAAACGTTCACATAATCCGTTAGCCTGGGGGTGATATGCGGTGGTGCGGTGCAGCTTGACCCCCAAACATTCAGCAACAGCGTTCCAAAGCTCCGAGGTGAACTGAGAGCCGCGGTCAGAGGAGAGGTCAGATGGGGTCCCGAAGTGCGCCACCCACGTGCCGATGAAAGCGTCAGAAGCTGCCGTTGAGGTGAGGGAAACGGCCTCGGGCCATTGGGCCCGAGTCACCGACCGCGACCTCCTCCAGGCGTAATCCTGTGACCGAGGCCTTGGTGCTCAGAGGCCTGGTCAGCGCCCATGCGGAGGTAATCGAGGCCCAGCTGCACAGCTCTGATGACCGCTCTGGAGAGGAAGTCCGCGACCACGTTAGCCTTACCAGCGATGTGTCGGATGTCCGTGGTATACTCAGATATGTACGACAGCTGGCGTTGCTGTCGGGCAGACCACGGCTCGGCAACCTTTGACATGCAGAATGTGAGTGACTTGTAATCCACGAACGCCGTAAACTCACGGCCTTCCAGCAGGAAACAGAAGTGGCGAACCGCCAACTATAGGCCAAGGAGTTCCCTGTCGAAAGCGCTGTACTTGCGCTCCCTGGGGGTCAACTGGCGACTGAAAAAAGTGAGCGGTTGCCAGGCGCCGTCGACCCATTGTTCATGCACCGCGCCTTCAGCGTAGTCAGATGCATCGGTGGTGATAGCGATGGGGGCCTTGTGTGACGGGTGAGCCAACATGGCGGCTTCGCTCAGGGCGACTTTGGTGGCATCGAAAGCAGCCTCCCTTTCAGCCGTCCAGTCTATGGCCTGGCTGGGGGACTTGCCTTTGAGGGCCTCGTACAGCGGGCGCATGGTGTGGGCAGCCCGGCGGATGAACCCGTGATAAAACGTCACCATCCCGAGGAACTCTCGGAGCGCCCGAGCTGTGGGCGGTCGGGGAAAGGCGGACACGGCCTCCACTTTCGACGCGAGGGGGGCTGCTCCATCTTTGCTGATGAGATGTCCGAGGAAGTGGATGGAGGACAACCCGAACTGACACTTCGCCGGGTTGATAATCAGGCCGTGTTAGTTGAGCCTCGCAAAAAGGTCTCGGAGATGTGCCTGGTGCTCTTTTTCAGAGGAGCTAGCGACAAGGATGTCGTCTAAATAGACGAAGATGAATGGCATGTCTCTGAGCGCCGAATCCATCAGCCGCTGAAAGGACTGAGCTGCATTCTTAAGTCCGAATGGTATACGCAGAAACTCGAACAGCCCGAACGGCGTAATCACCGCAGTTTTGGGGACGTCCGAGGGGTGCACCGGAACCTGGTGGTAGCCCCGCACCAGATCCACCTTGGAGAAGACCAGCTTGCCCGCCAGGTGTGCAAAGAAGTCCTGGATGTGAAGGACCGGGTAGCGGTCTGGCGTAGTGGCGTCGTTAAGGCGGCGGTAGTCACCACACGCCAGCATGTCAGGGTTGAGCCGCCGGGCCCTAGCGTAGACTGGGGGGCCTCTAGTGTCAATGTGGTGCTCGACCCCGTGTTTGGTAGTGGCAGCGGAAAAGGTGGGCTGCGTCAAGTCGGGAAACTCACTGAGAAGGTGTTAAAACACTGGGCGCCAGTGTCACACAGGAGTCTGCGACCAGAGAGGGTGTCCCTGATTAACAGGATTGGGTTGGATGTGCCCACGCTCGTGGCCACTACTGAGCGCAGGCCTTGGCGTTTCCCGTTGCCTTGTAGGTGCAGGGGGAACGGCACCTCTTGAGAAAAACTGCGTTATTTGCCATGTTCGGTTCAGTCTCGGATACTTCTACGAGACTTATGTCGGGGTCTGCCGAGAGACGGGAGTCGGAGGCGGTGTGTCGAAAGAACAAGCTAGACTTTTAATAGACATGAAAACAGAATGTAAACAACTTCAAGTCTGGAAAAACTGACCGAGGAAACCGGAGGTCCGGCTAACTCAAATGTCTGTGCGGAACAATACCCCCACCCATAGTTCCGTGGGTGAATAAAAACAATAAACAGTGAAACACACTATAAAGGAAATGCTCAGTTTTTCCCATTTTTAATTCAATAATTCTGATTACGTTTGGCTTATTTTTGCTTTAGTTTCATTTTAAATGTCAGTGTTTTGCGTGTTCATTGACGGACAGACGGTGATACAACTTCATGATTATTTATTTAAGGAGATGTGTAGGTTATTCAGCATACCTTCATTGAAGTGAATGGGGTGGACAAAATAATAGAAACGCATTTTGTTATTATTCCTCGCTGCATAAATAAGTGTAGAAACTGAGTAACAAGAAAATGAGCAATGGCAGCGGAGCAACCCAAGGCAAACAATGACTGACAGTGTGTGTGTGTGTGTGTGTGTGTGTGTGTGTGTGTGTGTGTGTGTGTGTGTGTGTGTGTGTGTGTGGTGTGTGTGTGTGTGTGTGTGTGTGTGTGTGTGTGTGTGTGTGTGTGTGTGTGTGTGTGTGTGTGTGTGTGTGTGTGTGTGTGTGTGTGTGTGTGTGTGTGTGTGTGTGTGTGTGTGTGTGTGTGTGTGTGTGTGTGTGTGTGTGTGTGTGTGTGTGTGTGTGTGTGTTGTGTGTGTGTTGTGTGTGTGTGTGTGTGTGTGTGTGTGGTGTCGTGGGGGGGTGGTTTGGGTGTGTATATCATCACAAACATGATTTAATCCCACCAGTTGGAGGTCTGAAGATCTTCCACTCCTCTCCTGTTTTAATTCAAATTATTATTATTATTATTATTAACAAATGGAGCAGATGTCCAGCAGAGGGGTGAGTTTGTATTACTGTTTTATTAAATTAGTTGTTATTATTGTATTATCTCTTATCATCTTAAGATAATCTTTTATTTGATCTAATTCATGTGATTTTACTGCATCATTTAAATACAGTCTTTATTATCATTTGTCAACAATATTTGTAAGAAAAGTTTTTATTATAATTATTATTTAGGGTCACCTTTCTCCATTTTAAGTTCATTATTTAAAAATGTATAAATATAACGAATAATATAATTAATTAATATATATTGGCTGTGCTGTTTTTTGTTCTCGTGCTCTTTAAAAATGCACTTTATATTTAATATTTACTTACTTTTTGTAAAAATGTATAAAATGTTTGATTGATGTCCCGCAATATGAGTGTGAACTAATTGAATTATTATTATTGTTTAGGAGATTGGATTGAACCAGAGCCCTGCAGGTACGACATACAATTAATATCCTTAATCCAACTTAATAATACAAATATATTTATTTATTAAAAAAGTGATGTTTTTTTCATTTTCATTTCTCAGGTACATTTCAGGTGTCTGACTGGTGTGAACCTCAGCAGCAGTACCTGGATCAGACCAGCGGGGGGCGACCACACACAACACACACTGCTGCTAATGTGAGTGAGTGTGTGTGTGTGTGTGTGTGTGTGTGTGTGTGTGTGTTGTGTGTGTGTGTGTGTGTGGACAAATGACCCCTTTAAGCCAATACGCTCCCCTTCTAACACAATCAGTGTTAAATGTAAAACCCTGCACTGACCTCAGGCCGTGTCTGTGTGTGTGTGTGTGTGTGTGTGTGTGTGTGTGTCTGTGTGTGTGTGTGTGTGTGTGTGTGTCTGTGTGTGTGTGTGTGTGTGTGTGTGTGTGTGTGTGTGTGTGTGTGTGTGTGTGTGTGTGTGTGTGTGTGTGTGTGTGTGTGTGTGTGTGTGTGTGTGTGTGTGTGTGTGTGTGTGTGTGTGTGTGTGTGTGTGTGTGTGTGTGTGTGTGTGTGCCATACTGTGCTGTTATGTTTCCCTCTGGTCAGTTTGTTATCCATCCAACACAGTTAGTGTGAAGGAATCAGCGCTGAGAGGAGAAACCTACAAGCTGCCGTCTCTTCCTGTAACATCAAGTACTTTTTGTGTACTAATACTCTAAATGCATACTATAGAGTACTGTGGGGATATTATACGTGGTTCCCTCGACAAAAAGTACAACAAATATGTTGTTTACATTTATTTTGTAGCATTTTAATGAATGTTAACTCTAATTATTACAATTAAAAGGTGCCCTATAAATACATTGTATTATTTTGTATTTAATATAATAATAAATATTATCATTATTGATACTTTTGGTTCAGATTTATATTTTGAATTTATGTTTTTGGTTCAAATTCATATTTTAATTAATATTTGTATACATATTTATTGTATCTTATTATTATGATTTGTATATTATTATTTCCTCTGCAGGAGTGCGTCCACCCTCTCGTGCCCCTCCTCCTTTACAGCGACAGACTCCTCCCCCCTTCCCCTCCTTACAGCGGACCAATCGGTGCAGCCGCTTCCAAACAAGCTGACGCCCACTCCTTAGGGGCAGACACCTGTTACCATGGCAACGGCATCAACAGGTGAGCTTGTGTTGTCAGGTTAGTCATGACAACAACGACAACAATGATATACCGTCTTTGCAGAAAGCATTCGTTTTGAAAGCTATGAGACGGTACTTTAGACACAGATTCTTGACTAAGCTACGGTGTAGAAATGATATGACATTTTCTGACCTGATCTCCTCCAACAAAGCAACATATATAATAAAATACAAAAATACAAATAAAAAGTAGTGCAACATGTCTATATACATGTAAATATAATATACGATGTGTACAAGAACATAGACTTTTATTTTCTGCTTTCCTAGTGATTGTTGCTGCTTTAATAGTCGGGGCTGTGCACTTCTAATTGTTCTAATTACTCACTTAATATAAGTTTCACATTTAACCACAAAAAGAATTCCACGAGAAATCCTCCTCACAAAGCACTTTAGAAAATCCATGAGAACAAACAGAGAGATTTATGGTTCTTCTCACACACATTTCACTTTCCTGTTATTTGGTGAACAACAAAGTGTCTGCACACTGACCCGAGTCATCTATGTTTGGGTCAAATGTTGACTTTTGAACTCCTCTGTGGTCTCGCTCTCAGACAGACGGTGAAGAAGCCTCTGAACGCCTTCATGCTCTTCATGAAGGAAACCAGACACAAAGTTCTGCAGGAAGGACGCGAGAGAGAAAGTGCCGCCATCAACCGCATCCTGGGACGCAGGGTAAGCCACGCCCACTTATAATTATGTCATAGTGATGTCACAAGGGTTATCTCACCTGTCATCTCTTGCTATAGAGCGGTGCAGGGATGACGTATTTACCTTGAAGTAGGCTGCTGGTTCCCTCGACAGAAAAGCAATGGGATTTCTCCATAGGATTTTGGACAATAGCTCGAAATAAGATCTGTGGAAAACGAACCTGTTTGATAAATGCACGTTTTGTTCAGCCGGATAATCTCCACATGTCTACCCTATTTCTATAATGTTCTAATCATAAATCTAATGGCCAGAAGCAAAATGCTAACGTTATGCTATAAAGGAACTAGAGCCGAGTACAGCAGCACGACTTCAACGTCACGCCAACTTAAAGGTGGGGTAGGTCATTTTGGAGAAACCGGCTCGAGATCGCTAGAATTTGAAAATACACAGCCGGAAGAAATCTGCCACTTCCTTACAGAGCCCCTCCCCCAACACACACGAACGCGCACATGACCAATGAGGGCACGAGATAAGTTTGTGCACAGATGGAAGGCTGACAGGCAGGTAGGCCATCCAGTTATTTTAGCCGGGCCGGCTCAAATGATTGGTCGTGCTTTTTACAGTACCACGGCTTCCACAGATGATAGTTTTTTTAATGGATTTTTTGTCAAAGCACTTCAGATATTCATTGCTATCGGGATGTTAAGAGCATTCCATGGAATATAACAAAAAGTGTATCTCGAGCCGGTTTCTCAAACTTACCTACCCCACCTTTAAGATCCATATTGAAACATACAGATTCTAAATGGTACGAGTTGAAGCATTTGTTTGAACACTTTGCAGGAGGCAGGTACTTGCTTTCAAGCAGAACAGAAACAAACTTAGAGGAGTGTTCATGTGTTCGGCGTAATGACGTACAACGTCCTCCACGACTTCTGTAGTCCTATTCAGCCACTTGGTGACAACCATCGTTTTTCAGACACGTCAACTCTTCAGAAATCACTAGTGGGGTCACTGCTGATGGATTTAATGTCCTAGAACAAAACGTGATCCGTCTCTTCAATGTGTCTCAACCACAGACCTTATTTCCAGCTATCTTCCTAAATCCTATGGAGAGATCCCATTGGCTCTGAGACGAGGGAACAGGAAGTGATAAAATGCTAACTCACTTTCTGGTTTTAAGACTCATCACTGCACCACTCTATGAAAGTATCAAACCAGGTGCACATTGGGAAACACATTGCTCTAAATGTTTTACATCTGAAATGATACAACTACTGCCTCCTATAGTGATTTGCAAAAAAAAAAAAAAAGATTTTGGCCACTTTATGATTTCATAACGATGTTTTGTCTTGTGTAACCATTAGCCAATCAGCAACCAAGGTACCCCCCCCCCCCCTTATCACCTGAATCTCCTCCTAGAGCACCATTGAGTTCTTTTTAACCAAATCTCTCTCAGAGGGGCGTGGGGAGGGGCTCCTTATTTTCATCTAAAGTAACAGACAGAGAATCAGCACTATGGAAACAGGGCTGAAACAGAGGGGATTATGGGTAATGCTGCAATGATCTGTTTGGTGTTTCAGCCAATCAGAGACAGGCTCTGGATATATCTGAGACCTGTGATATATTGATGAAACAGTATGATAGGGGACCTTTAAGCTAAAGGAAGAATAACCTTTAACCCCTCTTTGTTCCTCAGTGGCACGCTCTGTCTCGCTCTGAACAATCTAAATACTACGACCTGGCCCAGAAAGAGAGGCTGCTCCACATGCAGCTTTACCCCGGCTGGTCCGCCAGGGATAACTACGTACGTAAAGCCCTGCATAAACAACAACAACAACAACAACATTATATATATTCTGTGTTTGTGCTTCAGAAATCTACACATTCTTCTTCTTCTCTTTCCAGGGTAAAAGGAAGAGGAAGAGGAGCCAAGAGCCGACAGGAAGCAGTCCCAGGTCGAGACAAAACAGCAAATAAAAACTTAAAGTGGACCTATCATGCTATATTATAATAATATAGTGTAGGACCATACCTATATAAGGCATATTTATACTTTTTTTTTTTCAAAATACCAAACAGATCATGCATTTTAGCCATGCCTCATTTCGCTCAATTTGACATTTTTACCCCTGTTTTTGCAAGGGCAGATTCTGTGAGAACAGCACCACCTACAGGCCTGGCATATGTACTACAGCGTCTCCAGCGCTTTCGAACGGCAATGGCCGTGGCTGTCTCCTCCTGATTGGTGGAGTTGGCCCAATAGCCGTAGCGCCACCGTCCTGACGTCAGGACAGTGTTAAAATCTGGATCAGTTTTTATCAGATCCGTTGCAGCCCCTTTTTTAGAGATTTGGGTATGGAGGAAAATAGAGAGGGTTGTGTTTTCTGACACTTGGTGAGTTCCCTGGAACACCGGGGACACATATTCATGTAGAAAAGACGTACAAAAGTGCATTTTGCATGATAGGTCCCCTTTAACTAAAGTAAAAGTGTGAATAAAATGTTGGAAAAATACTCCAATAAAGTAAAAGTCCTGAATTAAAATGTGTTAATTAAGCGTAAATACAAAGGTAAGAGTATTCATTCTGAAGGATTGCTCCATACACTGTATTAGGTCATTATATTTCCCTGTTTTTAATCTTGTAGTTTTTCATGTTAAGCCAATTTTAAATACTTTGTAAAATACTGGGCTAATTAGGATGAAGTACTGCATCAAAACCTATTCGCTTTTATTATGTTTTTATAAAATATGAGTTGTATATGTAGTGGAGGAAAAAGTGCTCTATTTGCCTCTTTAATGTAGTAGTTCACTTATAATGAACTTTACTTTTGATGGAGCTTTATGAAACAACATTAATCTTCATTAATCCAACTGGTGGAAGTTCAAATTGTTTATTTTACAATAAAGAACAGTGTAAAAAAAGAGAGAAGAGGAGAACACTGAACTCAGCGTCTCAACAATAAACACATTTTGACTTGTAAATATAACTTAACAATAATAAAGTATAGAAAGAAATGTACAACAATACTCATATATTACTCTTACTTTTCAAAACCCTTGTTTCTGTAGTTAGCATGTGGCTAACTGTACCCAAAACAATGAGCAAATATGTCCAAAGTAATGAAATTAGCTGTGAAAATGCTAAGTCCCTAGCAGTTCAGCTTTGACCCTGAAGCTAGCTAGCCAACACTCAGAAATAATCTCTTTATTTCTTTGTCGGTAGATGTTACATTTACCGTTCATGTATGTCTGAACAACTTTGACCAAACTGAACGTAGCCATGAAAATGCTAAATGGCTAACTATTTTAGGTCCTGAAACTCTAGCTAGTTTAACAACTAAACAGTAAGAAATATTCTCAATATGTAAACATTCAGCTTCATAATTAGTGGTTGGGAGGAGATACATTCACCATTCATGGAGGCTACTTTTTTTTGTAGTTAGCATGTTGCTAACCGCAATCCAAAACCTAAACAAGTTCAAAACTGAGGATTTCCGCTAGTAATGAATCTTAGGTTGTAAATCTCTGTCTAGCTAACAAACTAAATTATATTCTACATATTTAAATACTTACCCTTATTGTTATTTGTTGGGAAGTGGTACATTTACCTTTCACGGATGCAAAAGCATATTTTTAACCAATGCCATAAGGATTAAATCTCAAAATGCTACGTTTCTAGCTATATATATCTTTGATCATGAATCTCTGGCTAGCTAACAAACTAACAATTTAGAAATAATCTGACTGACTATCACTTTTTGGGGCGCTGTAACATGTGCCTTAATGTTTGCATAAAGATATATAAAT
Organism: Trematomus bernacchii; assembly: GCF_902827165.1. Taxonomy (NCBI): domain Eukaryota; kingdom Metazoa; phylum Chordata; class Actinopteri; order Perciformes; family Nototheniidae; genus Trematomus; species Trematomus bernacchii. Next base: position 29,651 of record NW_022987584.1, on the reverse strand, counting down.
ATCATTATTATCATCATAGCAGGCCCTCGCATTGTTACGATTAGTGCACTAGCATGTGTTAGCTAAACAACAAGCTTTCACTACACAGCGTAAGGACTCTTTGTGGACTATTTTACAACATTTTACAAAAAATAACCCATTTTGAGGACATTTGTCTTGATGATAAACCCAGAAGCACCAGCTGCAGGAATCAGAGCAGCAGATGCTTTAAGCGGCCGCCATCTTTGTTAATACGCTTACATTTACATACATTTACATTCAAAACAAAGAAGAGGAACCATGGATTGACTGATTTTCTCCGTCGTCCGTCCTGTAAAAATAAATCCCAGGCGTTCCTGATGATGTAAACTCGTCGTCCTTTCAGTGTCAAGCAGAGGAAATAATAATAAATAAAGCTTTGTTCAAACAGGATGCATGATGGTTAATCCTCACTCGTCCCTCCCTCCCTCCACTATCCGGTACCGCTGTCTGCAGGACGAGGGCAGCGCCACCGGCCACGAGAACACGACGGGAACTGTGGTTCTGACGTTCTTCTCCAGGAAGTTAAAGATTGGGTTCCACCACGTCCTCGACAGGAAGTTGTTGGGAGCCTGACGCAGAGCCTGGGCAGAGAAAATAATCAGGAGAACTTATTAATAAAACAATAACAGATTCTTAAAAAGCACCATATTTGATTGTGTCTATTTGCCCAAAATAGGATAGGATTAAGACTGTCTATTTGAATAAAATAATGAGGTATACGTATTTAAAACAAAAATATGTCTTGAAAGTTGTTTTACTGTTTTTATTTTAGGTTTTTTTCTGACCTTTTATTGGCAAAGAAATGTAATTTAACTGCTAAAATAATCACGAATACGTATTAATCAAAAATAACACTTTACTGGTTTCAGATTCTTAAAAAGCACCATATTTGATTGTGTCTATTTGCCCAGCCCACACAAATTGGTAGAGCCTGTCGCATGTCAGCGCAACTTAAATTATGCCGTTTAAAAACATGAAAAATAAAGGGATATGCCGGCTGTCAGCGAACCGAGCCGGTGTGTGTGTGTGTGTGTGTGTGTGTGTGTGTGTGTGTGTGTGTGTGTGTGTGAACCTACATGTGTGTTGGCCATGGTGTGGTACCACCAGAAGGTCCTGGTGGTGGCGAAGTACCCGACCACCACGTCGATGCTGTAGTGCTCGTGACCAATCAGGATGCAGAGAACCCCCGAGGCGCTGAGGCACCAACAGATCCATCGATACCACCACATCCACCGGGGGGAGTCTGAAAAACACACACACACACACACACACACACACACACGTCACACACATGTTCCTGGACATAGCACTGCTGTACATCACACTATGGATGTGTGAAGATTATTTTTGGTTTTGACGCGAGATGTTGATGTGTACATAAATACAGATGTTAGTATTTGAATATAGACAGTTAGTTGCTTGCTTGAAATAATCAGCGGACTGAGATCGAGAGTGGATGTCACGTCTCAAAATACTTTCATTCTGGTAACGACATCAATTCGCCTGCTGTTTAAAAAGTCCAACCCGTCTGGCGTAAACCAAACATCCCCGAAGCGTGTATGTAATCTGACTGGTTGCACAGAAAGAAGAAAACTGACTGATTTCCATAAGAAACACTTCTTTTACAAGTAACTGCTTTTCTTACCAAAAACTGTATCACTGTTTTAAAGGAAAGATCCACTTTGAAATACATGAACATGCCTCTAAGCCTGTTTCCTTTTTAATTCAAGATTGATAAGTAATATTGAAAGATTCACCAAGATTTTCCAACTAATTTCTCACAAAATATCTCATTAAATTGAGTAATGGACATGTCTGCAGTTTGCTTTAAAGTGTGTGTACTCACACTCTTGGATGAAGAGGTAGGACAGCGTACACATGACGGTGTGACCGCTGTACAGGAAGTCACCGCACATCAGCTGAGAGCCGGTCAGAGACAAACCTAAACAACAAACAAACAGAAACAAAACAACAACAACAAAATCAGTGGAAAGGTTTGACCAGTCTTTAGTTATATGATCTGCCCCTGCAAATCAGACGGGCCTCCACACTGCGTTTAAATCGCTCCTTAAAACACTCCGCTTCTCCTTAGCATTTTAACATCTCGTAGATTGTTGCTTTTAAATTGTCTATTGTTTTTACTTGTACTTGTTTTATGGTGTGTGAGCTGAGCTGTGTGATTTGTGAATGTTTGTTTGTTTATTTGACTGTACAGCACTTTGGTCTGGAGGTTTTAAAGTGCTTTATAAATAAAGCTGTGTATTGTATTGTATATTTTTAACAGTTGAGTGTTTGGGTGTTACCTCCTCCTGAGATCAGACTCAGAATCCTCCAGATCTTCCCCGTCGAGTCGTTGTACAGCTGCAGGAAACAGAACATACTGTAAGGAGGGAACAGGTAAACATGCAGTAAATGTACAGGATGTTGTGTATTTGTACCTTTGGGGCGCAGACCATGTGTTTCCCCGGCACCGGTAGAGTGGTGATGTACATGGTGATGCAGCGGTACAGGTACAGGGTCCCGATCATGAAGAAACAGCGACGGACGATTATAGCTCTGCAGAGAGAAGACGTTTCAAATATATACATTTCATCCGTGCTGCTAGCACTTAGGGACATCTTCCCTTAGCTGTTGCAATAAGTCAACGTTAGATAAGTCAACGTTAGATAAGTCTAAAGTTAGATCGCTCAATTGTTAAAGTCATTTACACAACACGGCCTGGTACGGCAGCTGCACCGTCCTGAACCGTAAGGCTTTACAGAGGGTGGTGTAAACTGCACAGCACATCACCAGGACGGAGCTGCCATCCATGGAGGACCTTTACTCCCAGCGGCTCAGGAAGAAAGCCCTCAGGATTATCAAAGACCCCCATCACCCCAGCTACAAACTGTTCTGTCTTGAAACAACATCTGTTAAACACCGGAACTGTTGAAACAACATCCATAACATTCATCTGTTCGCATCTTGCATATACTTATTTATCTAAATAGTTATCACTGCAATACACCGTATTTAATTTCGCCTTAGTAGTAGTACAGATTGGGGTAATCGTACTTGTACTGTGTAACACGTAGTAGTAGTAGTAGTAGTTGCAGTAGTAGCAGTAGTTGTAGTAGCTGCAGTAGTAGTAGTAGTAGTAGTAGTAGTAGTAGTAATAGTAGTAGTAGTAGTTGCAGTAGTAGTAGTAGTTGCAGTAGCTGTAGTAGTAGTAGCAGTAGTTGTAGTAGTAGTAGTATTAGCAGTAGTTGTAGTAGTAGTAGTAGTAGTAGTAGGAGTAGTAGTAGTTGCAGTAGTAATAATAATAATAGTAGTAGTAGCAGTAGCAGTAGCAGTAGTTGTAGTAGGAGTAGTAGTAGTAGCAGTAATAATAATAATAGTAGTAGTTGCAGTAGTAATAATAGTAGTAGTAATAATAATAGTAGTAGTAGTAGTAGTAGTAGTAGTTGCAGTAGTAATAATAATAATAGTAGTAGTAGCAGTAGTAACAATAATAGTAGTAGTAGTAGCAGTAGTAATAATAATAGTAGTAGTAGCAGTAGTAACAATAATAGTAGTAGTAGTAGTAGTAGTAATAATAATAATAATAATAATAATAATAATAATAATAATAGTAGTAGTAGTAGTAGTAGTAGTAGTAGTAGTAATAATAATAGTAGTAGTAGCAGTAGTAATAGTATTGATATGGGGTAACCCTACTTGTGTTTGAGGAAGAAAAGCTGCACCAGCCACAGTCCGCAGAGGATCAGTCCGTTGACCTCGGTGACGGTGAACGCCCACGGCACGCGGTCCACGTAGTCGAAGAACTTGTCGGGCAGCGGCGGGCTCACCGATTTGTCGGGCACTCGCTCGTGGATCACGGTGATGATGACGGTGGTGAAGAAGAGGATGAAGACGGAGTAGAGGAAGGCCACGCCCGTCTTCCACCACTCGGCGGGGAGGTGGTCGGCGCGTTCCTCCGACACCGCGATCTTCACGTAGTCACATCGGCGCTGCAGCCGGCTGCTGAGAATCAGAATCAGAATAACTTTATTATGGGGAACATTTATATTGTTACAGCAGAAAAGAGCCAAAGACAGCTTAATGTTAACTAAGAAGCATGCATAAAAAAGTATTAAAAGGTCACCTATTATACAAAATCCACTTTTTCATGTCTCTTCTCCATCAACATGTGTAAAGATTCTGGAAGTTTCAGGAAAAAAGATTCTCTCTCTTTTTGTCCAGATCCATTTATAACAACCTGTCTGAAAATGAGCTGATCAGATTTTGGCCACTTTATGATGTCATAACGATGTGTTGTCTTGTGTAACCATTAGCCAATCACCAACCAAGGTAACCCCCCACCCCACCACCTTATCACCTGAATCTCCTCCTAGAGCACCATTGAGTTCTTTGTAACCAAATCTCTCTCAGAGGGGCGTGGGGAGGGGCTCCTTATTTTCATCTGAAGTAACAGACAGAGAATCAGCACTTTGGAAACAGGGCTGAAACAGAGGGGATTATGGGTAATGCTGCCATGATCTGTTTGGTGTTTCAGCCAATCAGAGACAGGCTCTGTATATATCTGAGACCTGTGATATATTGATGAAAAACAGTATAATAGGGGACCTTTAAAGATACAACAATTATAATAAAAAAAGTTACACAATTTACAGAATACACATCCTGTAACAGTTCTGAGGATTTAGCAGCCAGGTATATATTGCACAGTTATTGACGGCATATTATATATATATATATATATATTGCCTCAGAGACTGGATCAGCTGGTTCTGTTTCAAAATGCTGCTCAGCATGTTGTTGCCTTCCTGCGCCGTCTTTTTCCCGTTGGCGGGCGGCGATGGCGTCGGCGTCGGTGAGGAAGCGTGACAGACGGGGTTTCCGTTGGCGATAATTGGAGGAGGCGTTTCCGGATCCGTTGTGGTGACGTTGACCTCCAAGTGGGGCCGGATGTCGTCGCTGTCCTGGATCAGCTCTGAAGCCGCCATTTTTTTACTTGAATACCTCTTCAACCAATAAGGAAGACGTTATTTTATTCAACGTCCAATCACAGGCTTTGGAATTAGTCAGCTGATTAATTGAACTCAGTTCAACTACACGAAAAAGGCTTAACAAAATCCCTTCACTAATCCAACGAAAATACACTTTCTACTTTAGTTCCTCTTTGACCAATAAGGAAGAACTTCTGTTGTATGACGACCAATCACAGGCTTTGGAATGAGTCAGCTGACCAATTGAAATCAGTTCAACGAGACGACAAAGGCTTCCTCTATCAAGTGTGGACTTCTCCGGGTTCAATAATTCAACGAAAAACTGGTCAAAAGTCAGTTTGCACTTTAATTCCTCATCGACCAATAAGGAAGAACTTCTCTTGTGTCACGACCAATCACAGGCTTTGGAATGAGTCAGCTGACCAATAAAAATCAGCTTAACTTGAAAATAAAAAGCTTGAGTTTCACAAATATTCCTCTATCAGGTGTTGACTTCTATTGGTTCAATAATCCAACGAAACGGGTGAAAAGTCAGACATTACTGATTAAAACTCAATATGTTGATAGATATAAGAAGTCAAAATGGTGGCAGGGGGTTGGTCGATGAGGATGAGTCAGCACAAATCTGAAAAAGACAAAAAAACATTTTATTTAGAACATTTTTTAATTAGTTTTCTTATTTATTTCTATATAAATATAACTACAGATACAAACAAAAGGTGTTTTGTTGCCACCTAACATTCAACAGAAATATAAAAAAGAAATGTAATTATTTATTAGTTTAATTAATAGGAAAAATGCCCAATATTAGACATTTCTGTAAATAGGCTATTTCTCCCTTTTAATCAAATATAATATTTATATATAATTACAATATACAGTATTTTATTCTACGTCTAAATAATACAATAATTATTATTACAGGGTTAGGGTTCATAAACATTACTATAAATGCAAATAATATTTAAATATTCTTTCTTTAAACTGTATTAAAAAAATGTAACAGAGGCTTTTTATACAGGAGATGTAATATATTTATCTTCTACTTGTTTTATTTAAATGTATATATTGTTACAATAAACAGCATTTTATTCTACTGTACATCATTTAATTTGACAATCTGATTATACCTGCATTTTGCTTGCAGCATTATGTCAATTTTATTTCACTATTTTTACATCTTGAAACTTCTGATTTGTATTCTCAAAAAACTCCAAACTACCACAAAGCCTTTTGCAAACTCCCTTCACCTTTCAGCCACGTTTACTGCATTCATAACAACTCACTTTTCATACATTAGACTTGATTTTTCCAACTTTAAATTATCAGCAGATCACATTTAAACTAATCTAATGCAGTTTCTCTGTAACCTGGTTTTGTAATATGCAGCAGCGTTGTTATCGTCAGAGGAATCCTGCGTCACTAGATCAGGGACATTTTTAATGGAGTTTTTAACTGCTGTGACGCCTGGATTTGTGAAGCAGGAATTTTTCTTTATTGCTTAATCGAGTTCCTGCGGGTGACTGACCTCACACACGCACACACACACACACACACAGTATACACACACACACACTGTTTACACACACACATGGAAGAAGGCTTAAATTAGAATGACTGTTTTGACTATTAGTCACCTGAGGCTGCCACTCCCTTTAAATCAGACACACCCACCCACGCCCACACACACACACACTTAATGCCACAGGGCTTTTCACACGCTCACACTTGGCTTTGGTAGTAGTCTGTCAACATTGACGTCCTTATCAAGCAGGAACCAGAATTCAACAAAATAACGTTTTTTAGCTTCTGGTACACTTTGCTTAAGGGCTGAGAGTGAGCTTTAAAAAGTGACATGTTTTCTATCTTTTTAAATACAAAATAAAAGCCTTGTGCAGCTCTAACAGTGTGTATACAAGCACACGTTCACTGTGGTGTGAAATGTTGTGCGCAGCGGAGGTATTTAGCAGCAGAGGGAGAAATTACTCACAATATAAAGAGGACATCTCATGTTCAGGTGTATATCAGTATGTAGTGTCTCTACTTTAAAGAGTCCTCTCCTGCTGATGTTCAGGTGTATATCAGTATGTAGTGTCTCTACTTTAAAGAGTCCTCTCCTGCTGATGTTCAGGTGTATATCAGTATGTAGTGTCTCTACTTTAAAGAGTCCTCTCCTGCTGATGTTCAGGTGTATATCAGTATGTAGTGTCTCTACTTTAAAGAGTCCTCTCCTGCTGATGTTCAGGTGTATATCAGTATGTAGTGTCTCTACTTTAAAGAGTCCTCTCCTGCTGATGTTCAGGTGTATATCAGTATGTAGTGTCTCTACTTTAAAGAGTCCTCTCCTGCTGATGTTCAGGTGTATTTCAGTATGTAGTGTCTCTACTTTAAAGAGTCCTCTCCTGCTGATGTTCAGGTGTATATCAGTATGTAGTGTCTCTACTTTAAAGAGTCCTCTCCTGCTGATGTTCAGGTGTATATCAGTATGTAGTGTCTCTACTTTAAAGAGTCCTCTCCTGCTGATGTTCAGGTGTATATCAGTATGTAGTGTCTCTACTTTAAAGAGTCCTCTCCTGCTGATGTTCAGGTGTATATCAGTATGTAGTGTCTCTACTTTAAAGAGTCCTCTCCTGCTGATGTTCAGGTGTATATCAGTATGTAGTGTCTCTACTTTAAAGAGTCCTCTCCTGCTGATGGTTCTCTCTCTTCAGATATTAGCGGTCTCCTCCTGTGAGTCTTGTGCTGCTGAATCAGAGTTAATTTTGGGAAATGTAGTTCTCGTGTCTTTAATCTAATCACAGCTAATCCCAGTGTGATTCTGCAGAGCTGTAAACAGGAAGTGGAATAATAATAATAATAATAATAATAATAATAATAATAATAATAATAATAATAATAACCATGCACAAGATCATTCACAGAAATAAATAAAATGTCTGCAAACGATGTAGGTAAAAAGGTAGAAGTGAAATACTTCCTCATATTTAAATATCACTTCCATTTTCTTTTCAGACTGTTATATTTAGGGTTTTAGTTACTTATCAGAAAAAAAACAATAAGATGTGGGGTTGGGGAAATCATAATACCATTTTTTTTACTCAATTTCTGAAATTTGATTGACCACATTATATTTTCATATTTCATATTGATGTTGTGAATATTATACCTACTTAGTTACATCATTTTCCCGAATTGTTATTTCATCTTAATAGGTGGATTACTTATTGTAGGCCCCAAAATACGTTCAGTTTAAGTGAAAAACAAACAAAAATGTACTTAAATTCTGGTGTTTTCTCACTAAATAAAGTTAAAACACGATTAAAATGTAACAGATCGACCAATTGATTAATCGGCGTGTATTTTTAGCGTTAACGTTGTGTTTAAATGTTGGATTATTTATTGTAGGCACCGAAAGACATTCATTTTAAGTGAAAACAAACTAAAATTGTTTCTAATTCTGATGTTTTTCTCACTAAATTAAGTAAAAACACAATTTATGTTTAACAGATCGACCAATCGATTAATCGGCGTGTATTTTTAAGCGTTAAAGCTGTGTTTACACTTTAAATAAAAGTCCGGAAAGTTTAGATCGGGACAGGAAAACGTAAACAGGAACTGAGAAACTCACCTGTGTGCGTTGCTTTCTGCGTCTTTTCACTCCTCAAAGGGGTCAAAACTGCTCCAAAAGTTCCTTAGTTATGCACCTGAGGCAGAAAACGAACCGATTGATCGATTAAATTGCAGATTTTCAAGTCTTAAAGTCACTTTTTCGACTCCTGAAAAACTTCCCCTCCTCCTCCTCTCTCCTCATTCAACTGAGAAAACAAGCATGAGAGCTGCGAGTGTTTTAGGAGGGATGTCCAAATATGGTGCGACATCTTCCCCCCGGAAATTGTCGCACCATATTTGGACATCCCTCGCCCTTCTGACTTAGCTCCGGCGTGACGTCAGATCTCACCTGAGCTCGGAAGAACTTTTGCGTAACATTTGGCAAAAATAAGTGCTTTTTTGTGAGGAAAAGCCAAAGAGTGGGAAATGAATTACAAAAATAAATAATAAAATAAACAGGTCTTTGAATTCAAGATTCACTTTCCAGTCATACATTGTTAATGTCAATAAACAGCTAAACAAATATTTAGCAATATCCTCGTTTTAAGGTGTATTTCTGTGACTTTTAGTTGGAACCAATCCTTTATTTTTCTACTTATGGTCTTTAAGGGGATTATCATCACTTAAGGGCTTTTTTAGTGGGTTTACAATCCCTCAAAAGAGCTTAAACCCAAACTGTATGATTATGTTCCGACCTCCTCTCTACTCCCACTCATAAGGAAGTGACATAAAGAGGAAGTTTGTTTTGCTGCAGTTCAGGTTTCTTCCACTAGAGGGGGCTGAGTGTGTGCTGAAAACACCACACACACAACACACTGCTGAACTCAATCTGGACACACACACTCTGTATAATAACCCTTAAATTAAAGAAAAGTATAAGGAAACAGAGAATGACATGTGAAGTAATTAGAGGAAAAGAAAATCAACAAAAAAATGTATCAAAATGACTATTGACTTTAAAAAGTACAATATTTGCCTCTCAGGTGCAACTAGTATACAGCAATGATCTAGATATGTCTTCCCCCCTGTGCAA
>NW_022987584.1:0-15000 GCF_902827165.1 Trematomus bernacchii | reverse complement strand
CTGATAAATGATTTGTCTATTGTTATATTTAATAAAGTGATGAAGAAAGTCAAAAACCGATCTCAAATGCAGGAACAGAGCTACTTCATCCTCAGAGGATAAAGAAGTTCTGCTTACAGTCTCTTCATTTTGCCCTCCTGAAATGTAAACCTAAACATATGTCTTTGTTAAATGTCTTTGTCTTTTTGTAAATATATTTAACATGTTCATACAAATGCACAACTTTTTACTGTGATATCTTGTTTTAATAGTTACTTTATAGTTATTTTATTTTTGCTGCTATTAACGCCTGAATTTTCCCAAGGGGGTAAATAAAGTTCCATCTTAAAAGGCAATCTGAGAATAAGACTATATGTTTTAAATGATTATATGATCATTTGACACGACAGTCATGACTCTATCTGTGTTCAGGTGAGCCGGACAAAGAGCTTCAGTCCAAACAGAGGCTTTGGGAGATTCTTCAGCCCGACCTGCAGGTGGACTCAAAGGGAGTCGCCAACTATAAAGGCTGTGGGTTCGAGGTGAAAGGAAAGGGTCTCTGCCGAGCCCCTTCCCTCACCAACTGCAACATCAAATAGATGAGATAAGGGGTCCTAACATACAGGGAAATACATGCTATAGACGTGATGTGAACCAGAGTTCTTTTATTGTGAAAAGCCAAGAATTAAACAATAAAAATCTGCTGCTGACAGCCACTTAGCTAGTAAGTAGCTAGTGCTGTTAGCTCACAAAAGTTGTATAAAGGTGTATTCATTAAAACACTTTGAACTAGTCATCTGTTTCCTTGGGTGTTTTATTTACCAGAAGAAAGGAAGGCCAGAAGAGAATAAGCCATGACGACTTTTTTCGGTTCCCAGTTTGTTGTTAAGATTAGGTGCTAAACTCACCGCCAGAAAACCAAAAACAAACAAATGTATTTTGTAATTGTATGTAGAAAATGGTCCTGATATGCCGCAGTCTTACGAAATTCTGATGTCACCAAAATGGGGTTTTCCATTGAATTTTGACTATACAAGATCTGTGACAACCAAATCTTAACAAATGAACAGTACTTGTATAGAAACAGGAGCATGAAACAATACCAAGGAGTACACAACTAGCGTAAATCTACAAACAAAGTTCACAACAGTCACATAACTTGACAAATAGACGGGAACAAGATCATTTTAAAAGCAAAAAAACATTAGTTTGTAGTTTAAAGTGAGACCTCCGTCCGGACGGTCAGCGCTGAGTGATGGTTCCTCGCTGAGAGGTTTAGCAGTCGGTCTCTTATCGGTCGTCCTCTGACTGACGGCCAATCACAGCTGTTCTCCACAAACGAGACTCCGCCTTCCACCTTTGCAGCCAGAGCTCTCAGCCAATCGGTGGTCTGCGTTAGGTAGTCTGACGGCTGAAGCCCCGCCTCCTTCAGGTGATCGGCGTGTGTGATAACGAGCAAAGCGTGACGACGCCATTCTGGACCGAAAAGAGTCTGAACGACAAAACCACAAAAAAACATGATAATCGTTACGGAGTGTGAGTGCGTGTGTGTGTGTGCGTGCGTGCGTGTGTGCGTGCGTGCGTGCGTGTGTGTGTGTGTGTACCTCCACATGCTCCTCCAGGTGTGTGTTGTCATGCATGTCAGCTCTCACGACGAGCACAAGTACGTGCACGCCCTCGGGGCAGAGCTCGTGCACGCTCTTAGGGCGGGGAAACGAAGGGGGCATGTCCAACACTCTCAACGTGAGGTCAGACTCCGCCCCCTTTCTCCTGAAATACCGTGGGAAATTCCGGCGTAGCAGCTGGTGCTCCGTCGTCATGGAAACGCCAGAAATACAGGTGCCGGTTTTGAATTCTTCACCACCTGCAACACAATTTTGTGTTGCAAAAACGAAAAAAGTTAACAAAAAGTGCACAAAGTGAGCAACAATATTAATTTATAGAATAAAAACATAAAATTAAATAAGTAAAATACAATAACATAACATGCGTTGATCATAAAGTTAGCTTGTGAGGGTTAAATAAAAACTACTGACCAATCAGAGCATTGCCCACAGAGCTCCTCCCACTCTGCCTTCCGCCTAGCAACAGAATGTTCAGGGCAAGCACGTTCTGCTCGCCGTCGTCGTGGCGACCCCATTTGCCGAGGATTCCGAAGGGGTTGTTGCCGTGACGATGGTGTTCCGTGACGAGAGACATCTAAGGAAAAGGTTTTAACTGAATCTTCGAAATAAAAGAACTAAATGATTGAAATCATTACTAAAATGAACTATTATTAAGTGTTAAAATTACTGCTTATAACAAAGGATCAGAACAACACACTCTATTTCACATTTGATGTTGTAGCTGTGAACAGTGTTTCATTTCTGATTGGACAGAAAACGTACGTTCATGTTGAAGAAGGCCACAACACATCTAAACTTGACGATTAACAGAATTAACAAAAGCGTCTCTTACCTGTGTTACCTTACCAAGAGAGGAAAAGTACTCACATTTCCTGGACTGATCGATATTGTAGTGCGTGTGTGTGTGTGTGTGTGTGTGTGTGTGTGTGTGTGTGTGTGTGTGTGTGTGTGTGTGTGTGTGTGTGTGTGTGTGTGTGTGTGTGTGTGTGTGTGTGTGTGTGTGTGTGTGTGTGTGGTTACTGGTTAAACAGTAACCAGTCCTACCCATCTTTCCCTCGCTCTGTGCTCTTATTAGGGCTGTAAAGACTGATAAACATCCCTGTCATTTAGATTTAAAGGGACAAGCACAGGGAACTGTATCATGTGTTTTTTTTACATCTAGACACCTTTTCATCTGCAGGATTGCAAAAACCAGCTAAAAGCCGTCACTTGCTGAATCCATGAAGCTGCTTGGCGTCACCGTTTACTCAACCCGTAGGAAACATGGACGGTGACATCAAGGAAACAAGGAAACACCGATGGCGATGACATATCAACAAGGAAGCTAGGGAACACGGATGGAAGAGTGAGTGTGTGTGTGTGTGTGTGTGTGTGTGTGTGTGTGTGTGTGTGTGTGTGTGTGTGTGTGTATATGTGTGTGTGTGTGTGTGTGTGTGTGTGTGTGTGTGTGTGTGTATGTGTGTGTGTGTGTGTGTGTGTGTGTTATCTTTATATCAATATAACTAAGGCCAGACAAAAGAGGGAACATTTGCACATTCAATTTGATTTGAAAAGCTTCTCTTTGAAGGTAAATCAAATAAAGGACATGAGCATATTGGTTTGTACATAAACAAACTTTCTGGAAAAACTGAATTGAAATGCCCGACATGAGATATCCTGGTGGCTACTTTGGGCTAGTTTTTGTTCCAAAATGACAATAAATGTGACTTGTACAAAGATATCCGTATCAGATTTACCATCTAAATTCAGCTTTAGTTAGTTAGCATTAAAGAACCGTATAAAATGGGATTTTTTTTTTATTTAAAATAACTCTTGTATGGCTCTGTAACTTATAGACTTTAATAGATGATAATATTTCAAATCAGATAATGCCCATTGGTAATAAGGTTTTTTTGTGTGCAGATTTCTATATATAAAACATCTGATTTCAACTGATTCAAACAAAGAAGAAAAGATAAGACCATCAGATACTTTAAAACTCATAACATTGGTAATATACAGCAGTATGTTCCTTTAGTGTCCTCTTTGTTTTTCATTACAGAATGAAGACGTCATCCTCCTGACGCATATTTAAATCAGGAGAGGGTTTGAATATCTGAGTGTGAGCTTTACCTCTGCGGTCATAAATAACTTTTATCTATACAAATTAGATCATTTCCTGGTTTCTCTGCAGGCTTGTGGGCATGCCTTTTCCTCTTCGTTAACCTTATCACTAAAAACAGTGCTGGAGAAAGACTGGGATACATGGGTCCGATCAGATGGAGGGGTTTCCAGCTTTAGATAGGAGAAGTTACACCAATATGTTAGGTAAATGGAAGATGAATTAAGGACAATGTTAACCTAGTTTAGGAGCAAAGACTTGAAACTTGGGAAAACAGCTAGCTTAGCACTGACAACGTTTGAAAAGATATCTACCAATTGCTTTAAAGTCACTAACTATCATGTTTAAATGGTATTTTCTTTGTTAAATGTTCATTAAAAACAGAACAATTAGTTGTTTTAAGTGTGGGAATTGTACGTCCTGTGCACCTGTCTGGGCCTTCTGTGTGTGTGTGTGTGTGTGTGTGTGTGTGTGTGTGTGTGTGTGTGTGTGTGTGTGTGTGTGTGTGTGTGTGTGTGTGTGTGTGTGTGTGAATCAATCTTTATTTTTTTCCCACTCTATCCAAGCTGCACATTTGGGGCAAGACACAATAAATAAAGCTTCTTCAGTTTGGGTCCGTATCACAGCTGATCAAGATGGCCGACAGATTCTCTGCTCAGAGGGCCTTCAAATGATTCTGGAAGAGAGAGAACCATTTGATGATGATGTAGAGGAAGAGGAAGAGGTTTCAGTCTGACAGTGAATTTGAAGACCCACGAACACTGCAGAGTAACAACATGAACACCACACAGGGGTTAGAGGAAGTTGAAGTGCTAGCATCCAACTGGCAGAACGTAACGGGGTCAAAATCTCTATTTTCAACCGAGAGCCGATTGTTTTTTAATTCAACATAATTAGAATATAATACTTTGTAAAACAGACTGATCTTTTATCAAAATACTTTCCTAAAAATCAACATTATTTTGACATTCGTGAGTTAGCGTCGCGTCTGTTTACATCTACACAACTCTCTGAGAGAAAGACTAACATACAAATCTATGTTTACTAAACTATTTTGGTAAATGTAATAAAGTATTTTCATTTGAGACACTTTTGATATCTTAAAGGCTTAATCTAGAGATCCAAGTTTGTCCCGAAAACAAAGCACACAAACATATTTTAGGTGACCAATCCTTTTAATCATAACAACACAGATTTCCACAGCAAGCGGGGGAAATTAACCCGACCAATAGAAACATCTCTCTCTCACAACAATAGTGCAACCGATCCCAACTTCTGCAGAAACCTCAGGCCTTTAATGTTTTGGCGGCAAAAGTTTGGGTTTTAACGAGGCCACATTTCACAGATTTGGGATGTGAACGAGTTTCTATCGACTGAAACTTCAGAATTTGGCTAATCTCAGTAGCTTTTTGGGCTAATAGCTAAAGATCCTCTGTTCATCAGAATAACATTAAAGCTAACAAACATATTTCTACATATGTATGTCTTTGTATTTGTATATTACTTTGGTAATAATAGCAGAGCATGGACAGAGAATTGAAGATTGAAGTTCAATTTTTCCTTTGAGAAATATAGTTGAATTGCAATTGTAAGATAGCAAGTGGCAAATCTCCCACATTCACGATACATTAAGAAAGTCTCTGGAAAGGAAAAAGATCATTGTACATTTTTGAGTTTGCTGTTTTTTGCAGACTTTTCTCCATTTGTGAAACATCATTGGATATATTTAATTAAATATCTTAATAAATAAGTTACTTTTAGCAGTGCAATTTAGGACTTTTCTTCAGTATTTAGTCTAAGAAAGCCATTCAATAAAATCTTACTGAAATAAGTTATCCATCTTGCCTTTACCTCAAATCAAGACCATTTCTGTAGAGGGTTTTTTCAAAATAACAGCTCGTATGTTGGTCTTTAAAACCTACATGACAAAAGACATGTATTAGGTTTTCCATATCAATGTTGTTCCTGTTGGTGAAGGTGAAGACAAACTGGATTTCAAAGCAGTTTCTGCTCGTCTAGACAGAAGAGCAGGAAACCAGATCTGAACCACAAAGAGTTTCACTCCCGCCTGACAGGAAGCTCGTTAGCATTGAGATACTGGAGGTGTGTGCGTGTGTGTGTGTGTGTGTGTGTGTGTGTGTGTGTCTGTGTGTGTGTGTGTGTGTGTGTGTGTGTGTGTGTGTGTGTGTGTGTGTGTGTGTGTGTGTGTGTGTGTGTGTGTGTGTGGGGGAAAGTAAAGAGACTCTGGCCTCAGTTTGTCTCTAGTCTCTCTGGCCATCCTTCATTTTGTATCTTCTCCAATCTGTCATTTCTTATCGTTTCTGGCACACGTGAAGTCGTGTTTTCGCCACGCCTGGAGATGCCGACGCTAACTTTCCTGCAGAAGAGGACAAAAGTGAAGTGTGGGGGGAGGAGTGAAGAGAAGAAGACGCCGCAAACTTTGAGTTCTCCACCGCCGCCATGAGTGAAGATGATGGCGATGATGATGGAGGTTTGGCGTCGGGGTCTCGCAGCGTCCGGCAGCTAAGTCCGTCCCCACACGGGCAGCGTTGGAACAGCTCCAGCCCGTGGTTGCCCTTCCGCCGGTGTCGTGTGCAAACCTGTCCCCCCCGCAACACCGGCTTACAGATTCGGGTCCAGAAGTGACGGGCGCAACACGACGCCTCGGAACAATCTGAGGAGCGGACGCACGGGTCGCCCACCTGACCTGCACGCATGGACATAATGAATTAGATCATAATAATAATACATTGAATTTTTATAGCGCTTTTCGTAATGCTCAAAGACGCTTTACATAAATCAGAACATTTAAAACACTCATTTAAAAGCAAAGATAATAAAACACTATAACAATAAAAGAGAATGTGATGAATTAAAAGTGAAAGAATGTCACCTTTACTGGAGGACCCTTTGGGCTCCATCCGCCTCCTCTTCCTCCAGCCTCTCTTCTTGGACAGAGTACTCATCTCTCCATCGGGGGTCGTCTGAGACACAAAGCTGCCCTCGTCTGGAACGCAGATATCTGAGGGAGGGACGAGCGTTTACAACGAATAGACGGAACAAAATGAACGCAGAAAATGTGCTAAATTGTTGAACTAATAAAAAGGAATAAAAGGAAAATCATTTCTAGTAATCAGCATGAGCATAATGAAAAAGATTGATTTTAAAGCATTGTTTCGCAATAATGCAATGTGTTCATTGGGCATTAGACATTTTAATGACACTTGAAACCCCTTCTTGTGCGGCTCTTATTTTTTTAGCAGATACTGAGACATTCTGCCTCGAATCATTTTTAAACAGTAAATAAAACTTGCAGCTCGTAATTCTGACTCTCTTATCATCTCAGTGTCACTTTTCTGACTTTCTTACAGGATATAAAACACACAAGACATTCATATATCACTAAAACATGACAAAGATATGACAGTAAAAGTTCAAAAAGTATATATAATATATATATTAATCTTACTGTTGCTGCAGCTGTTTCCAGGACAACACATGCCATCTCTATGGCAACGCCTCTTCCTCCTGCGGCAGGTCTGGCAGCGGGAGTGGGCGGGGCCTTTGGTGGGGGCGTGGCAGTAGCTGCCCTCGCGGCACTCCAGGTCGCTCATGCACTGATACAGCTGCACAGACACACACAGAAACATTTATTATAATGTAAAGTACCGTTACTTTATTATAATGGACCGTACTGTTACTGTCTGATAATCTCTTCCCGCCTCCAATGTTCCATCACCTCAAAGATAATGCCATGACGTCACACACTCACCGTCAGGTCCAGACTGGGCTCCCACGTGCTCCTGTTCACCGGCAGCGCGTGCCCCTCCCGCAGGATCACCGTGCGGATGGAGTTCAGTCTGACACGAGACTCCCCTCCGTGCGAACACGTCACAAACACGAGCGCGAGACTCATCAGCACCGAGTGAGGGTGCATGACTGCTGAGGGGGCAGAAAAACAAATAAATTAGAAGAACTCACAAAAATGTTATAAACGTTACAAATAATTATAACATTTGTAAAATAAGCCTCAGAAATAACAGTGTTTCACTTCTTCAATAAAACATCACACTGAAAACGAAAAAAAGGTTTTACTTTGAAACTAATTCCTAAAACTCGTAAAGTAATCCTATAAATTAAAACAATATCCTCAGTACAAACCACAAGGCGAAGCTTCCATCTTAAATGTCCTTTGCATTATTTAACTTGGGTTAAATACAGATATGTTTAAGAAACTTTACAGAATGTATAAATAGCTGTCATTTTAAAATATTACAAGCAGGTAAAAACACACATTGATGAATCCTACCTGTTGCTTTCAGGGAGAAGTTCCTTTTCTCTAAATCACAAATAATCCCGGTTTGTTGAGTGAAATCCCACTTCCGGTGTTATTCTGCTGCCTCCAGACTCTCAGGTGCTGCTGGTCTGTCTGCAGGACTTCAGGTGAACTGGTCCCGGATCCTCGTGCACTTTATATCTGCTCACAGGTGTACCCCAGCTCCGCCCCCCCCCCCCCCCCCCCCCCCCTCCCGTGCAAGCATCGATACCTGCAGCCATCGATACAGAGAGAGAGAGAGAGAGAGAGAGAGAGAGAGAGAGAGAGGGAGAGAGGGGAGAGAGAGAGGTGTCTCTACATGAAGCCTCTGTAGTGCAATGAGGATATTTATGTATTTACATGTAACTGGGAAACATGCAGCCTACATTATTTAAGATAGATGCAGTCGAGTCTCTTATAGTGTATTATAACTGTATCACCAGGTAGGTTGACACGAACGAGGAATTTGACTTGGTGTCGTGGTGCATACATTAAAGTAAAACCAGAATTACAAAAACAGATAGAAAACTAATTTAAGAAATCTATAATAACATGTAAACATATAGTAAAATATAACAGTATTTACATTGAAATAGGATTGGCTGTAACAAACACATTCCCAGTCTGGCATCAACAAAGTAAATCTAATGTATTCTGATGATGTCATGATGACTAGAGGAAGAAGTACTCAGATGTTAAAGTCAAAGTAGAGTATATCTTAAAAAATGCAGTTAATTTGAACTTTATATATAATAATAATAATAATCTGTTATATATGTTTATAGACAATCTTTCTGCGCTAACTATTTGTATGTGTGTGTAAAAAGATATTCTCCAAATTGTTTCAAAAAATTTAAAATATCTCCTTCTGCAGAAAATGTAAATACTCAGAATCAGAATCAGTGAAAGTACCTCAAAACTATTCTGAAGTGTATACTCACAGTATTTCATTAAATGTACTTGGTTACAGAAAGGTGATTCACACACACACACACACACACACACACACACACACACACACACACACACACACACACACACACACACACACACACACACACACACACATTTTACATATTCTTTATCTTGATGATAAATACCCTGTCGACCTTTCAGTCTTTATGGTTTAACCTTTCCGCGCTCACATACAAATATGGAGCGTGTTTTAATATTTGATCAAATCAGGGCTGCTCCATCTGTCATCAAAGATAGAGTCTAATATGTGAGAGGCTCGTGGAAAGGTTATTTAATTTACCTTATCTCAGGTAGAGAGAATAAAACTGCTTCCTGTTGGGCTTTTTTATCATTATTTATTTATTTATGTTTCACTTTCTTTCTTTCTTTCTTATGTTTTTATTTAAATATGCATGCATTGCTTCATTTATTTAGACATCGTTTTTTAAATGATTTACGTTTTGCTTCATGTATTTACTAACATATTACCTTGTGTAAATTAATGTATTATTATTTGTAATTAATTAATTTATCTATGTTTTCATTTACTTATGTATCACTTCATATATTTATTTTCCTATTTCCCAATAATTTTACTTAATTCTCTATATCTACGCACACACACACACACACACACACACACACACACACGCACGCACGCACGCACGCACGCACGCACGCACGCACACACACACACACACCACACACACACACACACACACACACTCACTCTTCCATCCGTGTTCCCTAGCTTCCTTGTTGATATGTCATCGCCATCGGTGTTTCCTTGTTTCCTTGATGTCACCGTCCATGTTTCCTACGGGTAAAGTAAACGGTGACGCCAAGCAGCTTCATGGATTCACACACACACACACACACACACACACACACACACACACACACACACACACACACACACACACACACACACACACACACACACTTGAGTTTCTGTATCAGATGCACAGAATGAAACATCGCCCTCTTGAGGTCACACCTGGAACTGCAGCTCCCCCATTCAGAAAAACTGTTACAATTTTAAAATTGAGTAAAAATACAAAAGTTTAAGCATGTACTTTATGTACCAAAAGTGACTCATCATGCAGAATAATATATATTATAGTATTATATCTTGTTGATGCATTAATGTGTGCGTTACTTTAATATTGCAGCTGCGAAAAGGGGAAGTTTGCGGCGAGCGACATAACAGAGAGAAGTGAGGGTGAAATCAGGGTAAGTGCTCGATCTGAGAGACGAACAGGAAACCAGAGACAGGAAGCCGTGTCTGTGAGGAGCTTCAACTCTTTACTTTGCATTACTAATATACTACAATTACTAATATACTATAATTACTACTATACTATAATTACTACTATACTATAATTACTACTATACTATAAATGAACTTCCCTTTTAAGAATTAAAAACTAGCTCCATCTCTACAAGCGGCAGCCTTAATGTGATGAACACATTCATGCATTAGTTTTAATACGATACTTACTATTTAACATCATAAGTACTTTGCTTTTGGCACTAAGGCTTTCTTAGATCACTGCACGTTTTTCTACACTGTGGTATTGCTTATGGTTAATGTAAAAGATAACAAATAGATGCAGAGAAGAGATGCGATATGTCCAGAAACAGATGCAAAACAGATGCGGGGCAAAACGAGACTATAAATGTCCAAAAAGAAACGCAAAGCAACCAAAACAGATGCAAAACAACCAAAAACAGACAGAATATGATCCTATAGAAATGCAAAATGACGGTGAAAAAACACAAACAACCAAACAAGAATGCTTTAGAACCAAAAAGCTTCAAAATATGACCAAAAACACAAACAAAAAGAGATTAAATATGACGATGAAATATGATGAAGAAAAGCTGCTCTCTGCTGGGCTGGAGACTCTTTTGACTACTTCCTGTATATCTACTTCCTGTGCGCCTCTTTAAACGAGGCTGCTCACTGATGGGTTGGGGTCGAATAGTCCATTTGCTTAAGAACCTTCCTAACGGAGTGAAATGACCCGGAAGTCCCTCAGTGGCAGCCATGATAAGTGCCGTTCGAATTCTCTAAATGAAAGGAAAGGAGGTTTCAAACTTCCTTTATAACCTCCTTTAGCTTAGGAACCACTGGACCTCCCTAACCTAAAGGAGAGGAGAAAATGCTGCCCCACAATGCCTTGCGGCCGCAGCATTTGCCGTCACCCAACAGTCGGCCGTTCACGGAAACAACCGATTATGAACGAGAAATGATATCATGAAAGTTACGGTGCTTATTAAGCATTTTAAAACGTATGTGGTAAGTTGCCAAAGTGCTTTGTTTTGAACGTTCATCAGTATTATAATCAAAGAGAGAAATATGAACGTTAGTTTTTACTGAAATGATCAAATAAAGTCAACATTTCACAGTCTTTACTGAGCTGTGTGGGGTTTGTTCAACTTTTAAAAGATGTTTGAATGGTGATATACACAGTGATAGATGTTAAGGACTAACGTTTATAATAAATACATTTGTATTGATTTGAAGATCTTTTCATACAATCATACGTATTGGGATCATTTGTATTAATGTGGACCGGAGGGAGAGGGTGATGAGCATAAGTTTCACTTTCCTTTTTTATTTCAATTCCAACTTTGGTCATGAAGAATATGTTTCTCTGTTGTCCCCGTTCATAAAGCATAAAGCATAACAGCATCAGAGCACGGTGCAGAGTCTCTAGATGAGTTTACAGTAGTCCCTCGTTCTTATTATACATCCATGTTGTAGTCCGCTGTATAGAAAACTGTAGTTTCCATAGTTTCCCCACAGCAGCAGGCGCACATTTATGACCTCCGCTGGCGCATCATAAACACGTCGGATAGTGAAAGTGCAGTCGGATTCTCTAAAGTACCGCAGTCTCTTCTCCTAAGTCCTTTTGAATTCTCCTATCCACTATCCCTTAACCCCATGACGTTTCACTCCGAGGTCAAGGAATAGACGATAGGGTTAGAATTTAGGAGCTGATATTTGGACTATTCGACTGCAACCCTGGTCTGGTTTGAGTACAGAAAGCTGAAGTCATGACATCACTTCCTGTCTAACGTCTGTTCCTCAAGCTCAATGCAAACTCTCATTCAGTATTTCTTCAATATGTATATCTGCAGAAATCAAGCGCTATCTAAGAGTTTACTCTATGTATTTTAGGACAAATGAACTCCCCTATAGCAGCAATTATAAAAAGCTGAAACTGTTGTGAGTTGTAGAAGAAATATAATGTAATAAAAACAGTTTCCGTGCAAAATGACCAGCGCAGCAGAGTTGCATACCTATTTCATCGTAACGTACTTTTATCCATTTTGATGAGAAATCTCTTCTAAAGTACATTTTTCATATGTTTTGTTTTGATTTCTGTTGTATAAAAGCTAACATGACACCTATATATAGCGCGAGATAAGCTTTGTTAGCAAAGACAAAGGGAATTAAATGAGGTTTTGGCAAATTTCTTGCACTGTACTGACAGTTACGCCCCCTCAAATTGTTTAAAAAGACGTTGTATAGGGAAATAAATGAAACACTAATTAGCTTATATTTCTCCTTTTATGTCTTTATATAAAATAGTCGTGGTTGGGTTTCAGTTGAAGCTGGCATTGTTAAACGTGAGAAAAATGCGTTTAGAAACATTCAATAACGCAAACAAATAGACATTAGATTAAATGTTAGGCAATGCAAATGAATCAGGAAGTGTTTCCACACCTTCAAAACCTTTTCACTTGTTCTGTAAGCATGTACTGTCTTTAATCTACTGTTAGACGACAGTTCTTGACTTCCGTTTGACTTCCGTTTCTCACTTCCTGTACGGTGAACCGTTTCCTGCCACAGAGCCACGTTTTTTTTTACAGTGCACTGCAGTCAGAGCGAGGCAGGAGAGGGTTAACTTCTCTGAAGCTCTTGCCGCTGCTTTGTATGAAACCTGTCTCCACTCGCCTCGCATACCTCAGCCTCGAGGTGTCGGCTGGTTCTCTGAGCAGAAGCTTCACATCTGTCACAGCCATGTTTGTCTCCAGATTTCTCTGCAGAGCGAGACACCGAATCAACACAGTGAGTTGAACTTATTGTAAAGTTTAATAGCTTTCTGACATCAAGTATACATTTAAGGACGACAAAGTTTAGGGACTCTTCCTCCGTTATCTGCTCAGATACCTTTAAACAAAACAACTGTATCAGGAACTACTTTAACTGCATACTATTACTACTAATGCTGTATTATGCAACTTCCTTTGTTACAACTACAAGTATTTCAACATCAAAGCATCTCTGAAAGTATTCATTCTTCTGCAACGACCCGTCATGTAGTCAGGCTTCCTCTTTTCCTCGGCTCCATTGTTTCTGCTGCCACACCTTTTGTATCTAGAAACACATCTGCCACATCATTGCTTAGATATTTGCATGATTGTGCAACTGAAGAAAATATAATAATGTATGTCTCTCTCAGTGTGGTCCGGTGTGGTGTGTCGCCTCCAGGTTCAGCACTCAACCTCCAGCTAAAGGTAAACAAGTCCCTCAAACAGCAACCTGTCAACTATCCTACTTTTAAACAAGATCCAGTCACTATCTGATGCATTCAAATGATATATTTGTTGGTGATAAGTGACCGTACATCTGTGACAGTATATGGTACAAACATACCTTTCGGATTTTTAATTACCCATTCCATTTTCGCCTATAATTAATGTGTATTTAAGTGTATACATTTCAAAGATTGACAAATATATTGATGAAACCTTTGCTTTTCTATGTGCAATAACTGTCTGTGAACATGCAATCCAAATTTGGTGACATTCAGACTATTATTTCCAGAGATACGAAAAGTTATACCTCGGGTTGGGGGTATCCAACACTTTTGAGGGCGAAAGTTCCTCGTGGTTTTAGTACTTGTTCTCTGTGCAATGTTGAATCTAATCTAAACTCTAATCTAATCTATTAGATTAGAGTTTAGATTAGAGGTGGGAAGTAGTGGAGTACAAATACTTCGTAACTGTACTTAACTACATTTTTCTGGTATCAGTACTTTACTCCACTACTTATTTTTCTGACGACTTTTTACTTTCTACTTCTTACATGTTGAACACAAATACCTGTACTTTCTACTTCTTACATGTTGAACACAAATACCTGTACTTTCTACTTCTTACATGTTGAACCCAAATACCTGTACTTTCTACTTCTTACATGTTGAACCCAAATACCTGTACTTTCTACTTCTTACATGTTGAACACAAATACCTGTACTTTCTACTTCTTACATGTTGAACCCAAATACCTGTACTTTCTACTTCTTACATGTTGAACACAAATACCTGTACTTTCTACTTCTTACATGTTGAACACAAATACCTGTACTTTCTACTTCTTACATGTTGAACACAAATACCTGTACTTTCTACTTCTTACATGTTGAACCCAAATACCTGTACTTTCTACTTCTTACATGTTGAACACAAATACCTGTACTTTCTACTTCTTACATGTTGAACTCAAATACCTGTACTTTCTACTTCTCACATGTTGAACACAAATACCTGTACTTTCTACTTCTTACATGTTGAACCCAAATACCTGTACTTTCTACTTCTCTCATTTTCCAAACAGGCTGGTTCCTTTAGTTTGAATGTGTGTTTGGTGGCGTGATCATTATTATTTAGAGTCATTGCGTGCCTATTGATTTGAACACGATCCGTGTATCCATCATTTCCTGGTCTTCTCTAAAGAAGAGGGACCAATGAAAACGTTGTCATGTTGCCGTTGTTCAGCATGGAAACATTCATTAGCTAACAATGACATTATTGTTCTATTAATATAAAGGGAGGTCAGGTACTCTTTAAAACAGCTGCTAGTTATGGGTACTTTTTACTGAAGTACATTTCAAAGCCTCTTTACTTTGACTTGAGTAAAGAAGTTTAGTCAGTACTTCTACTTTCACCAGAGTATTTTTAAACACGAGTCTCTGTACTTCTACTTGAGTAAAGGATGTGTGTACTCTTGC